>NC_133770.1:68007550-68137142 GCF_003597395.2 Chelonoidis abingdonii
CCAGAGCGGTCAGTGGTGCACTGTGGGATACCTCCCGGAGGCCAATAACGTCGATTTCCGTCCACACTAACATTATTCCGAATTAGTAATATCGATTTTAGGGTTACTCCTCTCGTTTTGAAGGAGTACAGAAATCGATTTAAAGAGCCCTTTAAATCGATTTACAGAACAGTGTAGTGTGGACGGGTGCAGCGTTAAATCGATTTAATGCTGCTTAAATCGATTTAACGGCGTAGTGTAGACCAGGCCACAGTTTCAAAATCACTGATCTAGTGCAACAGCATGATAGTATTTGTTTATTTCAAAAGCACCCCCACTAGGTCCCTCATGTGCCAGTCTGTTTTCATTTTTCAGTTTTGTTTTGACTTTTTGTGGATGTGGGTAATGTTAGTTTCTAAGGGAACACAAAAAGTAGCTGTTCAGATGTTGTATCAAAATGGTACAGTTTCAACTGCACTGTCCGTAGTTACTCCAGATTATATAAGGTCAAAAAATACATTTAGGAGAATACTTAAAATTGTATTTCACACCTTCAGCCTTTTCCAATATATCAGTGGTTCTCAACCCAGGGTCCTGGGGCCTCTGGGGGTCTGCAAGCAGGTTTCAGGGGGTCTGCCAAGCAGGGCTGGCATTAGACTTGCTGGGGCCCAGGGCAGAAAGCTGAAGCTCCACCTCATGGGTTGAAGCTTGGGGTCTTGAGCTCTTGCACCCCAGGCTGAAACTGAAGCTTGAGCAACTTATCTTCATGGGGCCCCCTGTGTCATGGGGTCCCAGGCAGTTGTCCTGCTTGCTACTCCTTAACGCTGGTCCTGGCTTTTATATGCAGAAAAACAGTAGTGATGGCACAAGTGGGCCATGGAATTTTTATATGGGGGGAGGGGGTCAGAAAGAAAGAGGTTGAGAACCCCTGCAATAGGCCCCAGTGAAAGTTTTGCATTATTAATATGTTCCCTAACAACATTTTTGTAAACTTTCAAAGAGATGGTATCTTAATTTGATACATGGCAATTGATTTTATTTATTGGTTGTTAGTGACTGTGATTCAATCTCTGTGATGTACATTGGTTGCTGGGTAGAATAGGAGTGTACAAAATGTGTCCTTAAACCAAGGACAGTTGTGTAAGCATGTGTCCTGTATGTCTCATAACTTGTAAAAAATATTCAGAATGACTTCTGGGTATGTACAATATGCTAGTCTCAGTAGCTCTGCATAATCTTGTCGAGCTCAGAGTCAGCTAGTTTTGGGAAGGGCTTTGTCAATAATGCATGGATTTTTAGTATCCATTTTTTCTTCCAGTGAGGCAAGTGTCTCGTTGTTTAATTGGCTTTCTGCAAGAACTTTTGTTTTTAGCTACACTTTTCTGGATAATGTTGCGTACAAAAACTATGTTAAAAGAATGCTATTAGTTTGGGTTGTCCATACAACTGTAATCCTGTCGTGTGTATACTCTATGATACAGTCTTTAGCTACATGATCACACATTATTTTTTATCACAGCCTCCTGCCTCATTTGGTACAGTGGATGTCCTGTTTCTTAGGCCTGGTCTACATTACGTGTTTAAACCGATTTTAGCAGCGTTAAACCGATTTAACGCTGTGCCCGTGCACACTAACAGGCCTTATACAATATAAAGGGCTCTTAAATCGTTCTGTACTCCCTCACCTACCGAGACGAGAGGAAATACGCAAAATCGGTATTACATAACAACTCGATTAAAAACCGGTTACTGTGCCCCGCCAATCGATCGTACCCCATTGTCCCTGCAGATATCCCAACAGTGCACCCCTGTGACCCCCGCCTCTGGACACACCAATCTGAACTCGGACACCTGGCCATCAACGGAAAGCCCCGAAAATTTGATTTTCATTTCCTGTTGCCCAAGCGTAGAGCTCTGATCACATGGATGCAAATGCATCCAACTCCAAAAAGAGCTCACATGACTGTCTGGAGATACTGGATCTGAATCGCTGTATGTGGAAACAAATCGTCTCATCAAGCCCATTACAGAAACGAAATGCCAAAGCTTTGAAAAAAAAATCTACAGCTACAACAGTCTGTGACAAGCATAACGGAGCCAAAGACGTCAATGGATGTCATAGGGGAGGGAGGGGTTACTGAGGACTCAGCTATTCCACAGTACCACAGCAGTCTCCAAAAAAGTATTTCTATCTCTTGGCTGAGCTCCCATGCCTGTAGTCAAACACATGTCCAGTGTGTTTCAAGGAATAGCTCACAATTTACTCCTCACTCCCCCACCGGATGAAAGAAAAGGAAAAGAAAATAATTACTTCAGACTTCTTCAAAGTCACCCTATCTACTGACTGCTGCTGGTAAGCGCGATGCTAGGCGCGCAGTGAAGAGCAGTATCCACTTCTCTCCCCTGCCGGTGACAGACGTGCAGTAGGACTGGTAGTCCGTCTTGTACAAGCCCATGAGTGCTCCTGGCTGGCCTTCACGTGAGGCTGGCCGGGGTGCCTGGTAAAAAATAGGAAGAATTCTTGTCATTCCCGTAGATGGTACAGAAACGGCTGGTACACATCCTCACCATAGCATACTGGGCTGACTCCATCAGCCCCTCCCTTTCCTCGTGTAAAGAAAAGATTCTGTCCTGTCTGAACTTCATAACAGCAAGCGTCCATGCTGGCCTTCTCTCACCTGCACACTCCCGCTTAATGTCCTGCCTGGACCTGTCATCGCACCACGAGCTGCTCCCCCATTTAACATCTGCACTAACCAAGTCACACCTGTTTCTTAATTCCCTGAGCCATTCTTATAACTTCATGACCAAATGGGGGACACGCTACAGGGCCCAGAAGGTTGGGGAGAGGAAGCAACGGGTGGGGTTGTTGCACGCGGCCATCCCCTGTGAAGCAGTTAGCTCATCATTCGCGGGGTCTGACACGGAGCAGCTGTGCTCTCTGATCACTGGTTCTCTAGTACACTTGCCCATATTCCTAGCAGACTGACTCTATTTTTTACGAAAAAATAACTGAGATTGACTCAGGGAGTCATTCCGCGTTTTGTCTTTTGCGCCCCCGGCCGATCTCAAGCCAGGGCACCCATGAATAGAAGCAGAAAAAACCAAACAACAGAATAAGCCGTCATCGTCATTGCCAATTTAACGCCGGCAGCAGATGGTACAGAACAACTGCAAACCGTCTCTGCTAATCATGCCAAAAGCAAATGTACGCTAGTTAGCGCGCTCGGAGTAATCGCCTCTCTATGGCATCCCAGTAACATATGGTACTGTAAAAAAAAAAAAAAAAAAAAGCTGAATGGGCTCCATGGTTGCCGTCTTATGGCGTCTGCCAGCAATCCAGGAAAAAGGGCCGAAATGAGTCTCTGTTGGCTTCCCCAGAGGACAGAAAAACGACACATCCATACCAGAACCACTATCTCACGATGATATTTTTGCCCATCAGCCGCTGGGCTCTCAACCAGAATTCTAAGGGCGGGGAGACTGCGTGGAATCTATGGATAGCTACGGAATAGCTACCCACTGTGCAACGCTCCGGAAATCGATTCTAGCCTCGGACCATGGACGCACACCGCCGAATTAATGTGCTTAGTGTGGCTGCGTGCACTCGACTTTATACAATCTGTTTTACAAAACCGGTTTATGTAAAATCGGAATAATCCCGTAGTGTAGACATACCCTCACTGAGTCGATGCAGCTGAGTGTCTGAGAATAGAGTCTGCCATAGGGTGACCAAACGTCCCAATATTATCAGGACCATCCTGATATTAGGGGCTATGTCTTATATAGGCAACTATTACCCTCTGCTCCCTCCCCTTCCCTCCTAAAAAAAACATGTCCTGATTTTTCACACTTGCTATCTGGTCACCTAGTCTGCAAAAGCGGAGAACTAGGTTCCGTTCCCGGATTGGATACCTGAGATGCCTTGCTTAATATTCAAGATTGTGAAGGGTACAGAATTATTAATACCAGTTAGTAAAAGTGAGATTAGCCTCCCAAGTGTCAGTGCAGTGCATTCTCCCCTAAGTGTAACCAGCAAAAAATGGGCAGTGGGAAGGCAGCAGAGTCAATCTGCCAACTGATAATTCTGAAAGAATCAGCTCAGAATGGACGCTTAGCCTTTTTACATCAGCAGAAGCCCATAGATCAATAAGACTAGCAATACCCAAGCCATAGCCCTGTATCTGTAACATGACCATCTCTTAAACTAGATTGAAAGGGCTCCAGGAAATCTGAAGGCTCAAGATAATGCTCTAGATAATGCCGGAGCTGCTATGGGCAGTGTGACAACTGAGAAGATTAGCTGTGTTGATATGACAACATTAGGATGTTAGGAGAATAGCTCAGTCCATGAAGCACAACGTTTTGCTCATGTTTGTTGGACTGGGGCAGCTTTGAGAGGTTGTCATAGCTCAGAAGACTGGTGGGAAATAATGACTTTCTGATTGTGTCCTATGTTGTTTTAATTGTTCTTGTGGTGTCATTCTTCATGTTTTGTTAACAGATTGTAGAAAATTGATACTCAGTGTTTTTGGAGTAGTTGGTTCCAGTAGTCTAGGATTCATACCAGTGAAAGTTGTCTAAAATAAGCTATTTGTTCTGAATGTCTTATTTGCAAATACATATAGACATCCTTGTGTAGGAGTTTATATTTGGTCTGGTAGTTTCTCAAAAAAGCAATATATTTTCTGGACATAGTATAACAAATTTTAGTCTCCTAACTACTTAAATTTTGTATTTCATATCCTAACTGGAAGCTCAAATCCATTGATACGAGGGCATACCAAGTACTTTTTTTGTATTCCCCATTTACCTTTTAACTGCCCACTTAAGACTTGATCCAGTGCCCACTGAAGTCAGTGGAGAGATTCCTATTGAGTTCAGTGGGTGTTGGATGAGACTCTGTGTGGCTATAACATTAGTGGCAAATACAATAGAGTTGGTTTTGACATTCAGGGGAAATTTAATCCTGTTCTGTGTAGAACATTTTGGCTAATTTAAATGGGTTTCACAGAGATGCCACCAGTATCTGCCATTATTATTCTGTCGGTATTATTCTATTCTATTGCATATCGTGATCTGTCCCATATAGAAAACTGAATTTTCAATTATCATACAGCCTCCGATATCTGTGTGTAGTGTGTGTGAGAGAGAGATCCTTGTGAGGTATGGTGATACAGTATTGTTACCCCTGACCGAAGTACCCAAAACTTTGTCTGCAGGAAAGGAATTTTCAGTTGTTTTGTATGGAGTCAGATACTGCAAATACTGTCTCATGTGCTATTCTACTTGTGTAACAGTAATTTGAGGTTTATGTAGAAAAAGGATAGCATCATCTACAAATAGATAAGATGATTTCATCTGCATTGTTCATAATCTGGAAGCTCTGGATTTGTGAGTGTGCCTGAGGTGTGTCCTTGCACAGTCTCTCTTATTAACAGATATGGATGATCTAATCTTGCTATCTAGTTTTATACACTCGTTTCACCATAGTATTTGAGTACCTGACAATGGTCAAGGGTTTGATGCAGAGGGGAAAAATAACAGCGAGAGGTGATAGCATTGATGCATAGGCTTCATCACTGGAAATGGATTAGTTTGTGTCCTGTTAATGATAATCATAGCTCTTGGCTTTTTGCATACCATTTGATTGCGATCCAAAGCCTAATCCCTCATCCTCCTAAATCTGAGCCAGTTTGTGGAGGATTGCAAACAGAAACTCTGTCTCTTCTCCAGCAAAACATGGACATTGAAGAAGAGTAAAAAATATGTCTCAAAGCATAAAAAGAAGAATGGAGTATACGGAAAAGCAGGTGAGAAGAGGATCGTATTTCTTTTAGGCAGGGACCGTGTCTGCCCACTGCTTTGCACCACACATAGTCCAGTGAGTCCATGATTGGAACCTTCAGCTGCTATAGTAATATAAATAAGTAATAATAATGATAAAAGGAAAAACAAGTGGGACATAGTACCCTCTTTTTAAAAAATAGTTAATTGAAAATGTGCTTTATGACACATTTTTGAATCTATGATTTAACAATAGTTCGACTACTTCTTTTTTAAAAAACCACGTGCATACATACACAAAATCTAAACATTTTCTTGGTTCTAAATGGGGTAAGCTGCTTCTCCTTCCAAATTGTTTGTTGTCTCCTTCATCTTGGTTTTGCAGAGCTGAATGGTATTAATCATAATGTATAGTTCTGGTATATATTTACAATTGATATAATCAATCTCAGTTTCTCACTCTAGTCCAACCATCCTGTTCCTTGACTTCCAACTCCTACTGCATTAAGAGCGCATAATTCTAGAAATCAATACTCAACATCATAATTCTGCCTAATCACTGAGGCAGAGAACTATAAATTTAGAACATTTCCTTGTGTATGTATTAGTCAAAATTAATAAGATTGGCCACATTCTATTTTAGATACTTATGTGACTCCCATTACTGTAGTACCTAACTATCTTTAATGTGTTTATCTTCGCAACACCACTGTGAGGTAAGGAAGTGGGTAGTGTCCAGCCTTCCTTGACCAGAGGGAGAGTTATTGTGAGTCAGAGGGACTTTGGGGATGAGTGGGAGAGAGGAACAGGATACAAGTGAAAACATGGTAAAAGGTTCCTTCTTTCCAACTTTGCAAAAGAACTGAAAATCAAAGTCCTGTACATATATAGTACCTACGAAATATTGCTGTGCCTAGTTCAAAACAAACTTTTCTGGCAACCATCTGAATTATTGTACATGTAAATATAGCTTTTGGGAGGATAACTAACCAAGCCCAATAAATATCACTATTTTATCCATTTTGGAAATGTTGTTCTTAGGCCAAATCTTGATCTCCATTGAAGTCAACAGTAAAACATTTGTTGGTTTCAATGGGACCCAGATGTGTCCCTTAGGGCCCTATCCTGCCAGTACATTTGATGAGACTACTCACTGTGGTAAAGTTAAGCATGGGTGTAAGTATGTGCAGGATTGGGACAATGTGTGTGCATTTTAAAATGCTTTATCCCTTGAAAGAACACTTTTTGCTATATAAAAAGATGCCTTTTTTGACAGTTTAGTTTAGAAGAGCTAACAGTACTGGCAAAAGCTTGGGATTTCTGGATTCCTGCCAGGAAATCAAACCAGCCTGTGACTCAACAAAAATTCATCAAACTGAAGATGTTTCCATGAAATATTTTGGGTTCAACGAACTGGCATTTTCCAATTAAACAGAGTTTCGTTGGAAAATTTCTGACCAGCTCTAAGAGGTAACTCAGTAGTCTCATTTCACTCTAATCTCCTTGGTCTTGTATCCAGATTATGCTCTATGAAACAAACACAGAACAGCACAGGGCACAGTATTTTCTGGGTAATGTCATTGGCTATGAGCATTGTTTATCCATCATGAGGTTAAGGGCATAGGTATTTCCTTATATTGTTTCATCTTGCACCAGGTGGATCTCACAAAAACCTGTCTGCATTTCATCTCCATTCACATCTGTTCTTCCTCTTTAGCAGTAGTGAACCGGTTCCAAGTACCTTTTGCAATATTTCTTTCTTTTCCTTTTATTCTGTTGCTTCTTAAAAGTTTGATTGGTGTGAAAGTAGAGAGAGTTAACATATGGAATTAAATACCATGTTGTCTTTAACAAAAATGGAGCTAAAACATTTGGACTGTTTTTGGAAGAGGGTGTTTATCAAATTGGTTTTGATAATGCTAATTCAGTTAGAATCAAATTGAAATGAACATCTCCCAAACAAAAAAAAAGTCGTTACAAAGTTTTAGAGTTAAAGTATGTCTGAGTTAATTGCCGTTAGCTCGTCCCTCTCAACCCTGTGCCTCCCAAAGATACACCTTATTTATACAAAGCCCCCAAACCAAAAAAACCCCAAGACTCAGCATCAAACCAAGTCCCTTTCCTGCAGAACTCACTTGCAGGAGCAGGGCCTAAATATGAAAATGAAAACTAAGTGATCTAGCCAGTTCCTTACTGCCATACAGTCCCAGCCAACTTGTATCATTCACTAACCTTAACCTTGTCCCCTGTTTTATCCTGTAATATGTTCTGGGATGGAAACTGTTTATTTTATATATTGTTCATTAATCAGTATAGGCTTTGCAGAATTCAATTTTTTTTAATAATTTCAACTGAGAGTATTGATTATTTTATTTTTTTTCTATTTTCATCTATTTACATTTTCATAGTTGCACATAATTATGGGCTTTAAGCAATTTTTAAAATCAATTTACATGTTCACAATTGTGGGAAATTATGGCGGAGGTCAAACTATACTTAATTGAAGTACTGTAGACATTGAGCTTCAACAAATTAAAGCTTTATAACCATTATAACTCAAATTGTCAACATCACATGTCAAAATATGCAAAGTAAATATCCTTAAATCAAACTCTAAGAAGTTCTCAGGCAGCATATTTTTTACTTTGCCTATTTGTAAATTTTGATTGTTACAGATATTTTTTGTTGGTTTCTGTGTGTACAGTGAAATCACCATTTACCAGTAAAAACCTTATCCTTCTAAACCTAATTATGTTGTAAAAAATCTCAAAAGGGATGTAGTCCTAGGATGAAAAATGGGGCAAAAAATTCAGTAGAAAAGTTTTGCAAATTGGAATTTAAAACTAGTTTCCATTCAAGTTAAATTTAATAATGATCTGGGTTTTTTTCTTCTGAATTTTCTGCTGAATTATTTCTATTCCAAAATCAGAAAAAAAATCAAAATTAGACCATTTCACCTTCAAAGAAATCCACCACGACGCCAATCTTGCAGGTTCATAACCATGTTCATAACTTTAGTCATATGAGTAGTTTTATAGGTTAAATTTTTTTAAAGTGCCTAAGTGACTTAGGTTCCTAAATCCCATTTTCTAAAGTAGTTTAGGCACTTAGGAGTCTAAATCCTATTAACTTTTAAAGTAGTTTAGGCTGCTAAGTGCCTGAGTCACTTTGTATGAGACATAGTCTCACTGAAGTATATGGAATCTATTTTGTAAGTGAAGTTTCATACATGCTTAATTGGGGGCCCTGGCCTTGATTCAACAAGTACTTAAGCATCAGTCTAACTTTCAGTACATGAGTACTCTTGTTGACCTTCACAGGTGTAGTCCCAACTCCAGTTGAAGTCAGTGGGACTGCTTGTTTGGTTGAAGTTAGACTTGCACTTCAGTGCCTTGCTGAAATAAAGTCAGTGTAAGAGTAAGAATTCAAAATTACACACTGGCAATACATAAAATAACACCCCACCCCACCCCCCCGGCAACAGAACTCCCAGTAATGCCAATGAGATGTGTATATATTTATCAATGGGGATAGGCAACTATTAGTTGTCTTGTAACGGTAAGAATTCTTTCCCCTTCTTTTCTTTTTCGTTGTTTTGTGGGTTAATCTAGTATTCTTAAAAGTGAGGCACTGACAGAGACTTGGTTATACGTGGATATAGTGCAGACTCTCACTGCAGACTCCTTCATCAAGCCTCCTCTGTGTAGCACCTTCCAGCCCTGATCTTTGTTGAGCTGACTGCACTCAGGCCTAAATTATGCCAGATTGTCTTCTTGTCCTGCATTTTTTTTTTTTTGGGCAGGAGCTGGACAAAATGTAATGTGAAACAGCTGTTCTTTGTGGTTCTCTGCTCCTCACGGCACCTGAGATTGCACTCATAAGAGGGATAAGAGTGTCTTCATCAGTATATGAAGCTAAGATTCTTTTCTAAACAATGAGAGGTACAATGACCGTTCATGACTCTTAAACCCTATTGGGAAATAATAATAATAGTAATAATTATAATAAATATGATATAATAGTAGTTATAAAGCATTTTATCCATATCTCTCAAATGTGAGTGAATGAGTGAAAAAACTGATTCCCTTCAAAGTATATCACCTTTTCTACAGGGTAGGTCTGTTGTTGCCTGAAATATTTTAATATACAGTCTTCGTTGGATTTCTTTAAGCAGAACTTGCACTAAAATGAGATTTTATTTCACCTTTTGATTCCAGTCTGGCAGGAGCCATCCAGCACTCATCAAATGAAGTGCATCTGTGGTATTTAAGTACTTTCCAGGCAGCAGATAATGCTGAGCCATAAACCCTGTGTATACATTGCACCCAGCCGCTGGCCATTATATGCCCCAGACTGTTCTTGTGGAGTTAAAATTAGTGGGCCTTGTCATGAGTGCCAGGATAGGTGATGGTGCGTGGTTGCTGAGAGTAGCGGAGAACAGAGGGACGGAGCCTGGTGCTGCCAATTGCAGAAGCGCTCCGTCATATGGCAGGAATCTCTGCCCTTGGTGACAGACAACACTGATTAGAAAGGCTAAATGTCAACATTGTTCTGGACTGGTAGTTGGAGGTATTCCAAGAGCATTTTAGACATGAGACTTTGGAGTTTTTCTTCTCCCAAGCTGCTTCTGTGCCCCCTTCCCCTGCGCCCTCCAATGCCATAAGTCATACTGTCAAGTTCTGAGTGCTGTCTCTTCAGACCTCAAATAAATCTTTTAGAGCACCAATTTTAAAAGCTGCAGTAGATTTTTTCCCTTTTTTCTTACTCTTTTTTCTCCCTTTTTTAATGTATATGGCCCACTTTGTCAGCCTGGTAACGGAGGGAGCAGAGTAAAAGACATGTTTTGATGCATGGAGCTTTGCATTTTTGCAGAGGTCAATAGCACTCTGCTTAGTGACCAAAATTTGATTACAAACACTGTGTAGCTGTGACGCTTTGCCAAAAATGCTTTGAAAGGTGGCCTGCGTTTTTGTTCCCCTTGTCTGATTCATTTTTAAATATATTATTACCAGAAAGGTTTAAGGACAAATTTATTGCTTGCAAAGAGGGTCCAGAATCCCCAGGGCTGAATAAACAAAATGAAAACAGGAGAAGTGCATTTATAGGCCACTTGAAAATAAGAATGCAGTCTTAAAAAGGTTTCTTTAAAATGAAAAATGGATGACTGAGTCGCCAACTGCCACTAATCTAGAAGTGAGTGCTTTTGTAGTGATTCCGGCTGCAATGCTAAAGTCCTTAGCAGGGCCATTTGGTGGTAGTGCAGGCGAACTTCAGAGAACATGTGCTCCCCTTTGGTTTAGAAACCATCCTGTATTTGGAATAAGTGCAGCAGAAGTGGAGTATGAAGGATGCGCGTGCAGTTGGTGTGGGGGGTGTAATCCTGATTAAATCAAATGGAAATACCATTGGCTTTTCAGGAGTTAGCCTTTCAGAACTTATTTTATATGGGAAAGGCACTGATGTCTAATATTTAGGGCAGGGTTGCCAGATCCTTTTGCTGGCTCTGTTGATGACTTGTTCTGCAAATTTTGGCAAGCCACATGATTTCTCTTTTTCTAAGTTTATCCTTCCGTTAAAGGGAAATGATAGTACATGCTTTGCAGAATGATTTGAGACTTCTGTTATTAAACGTTTGAAAAGCACTTTGAGTTCCTCAGATGGCATGTACTATAGAACTGTACATTACTGTAGTGTGATATGTTTGAATCAGAACATATATATTTTTTCTCATAGGGGAGGAAACACCATGGCAGAAAACATCTTAACTTATCTTTTCTTTATTCATCCAATTCTATGGCATTCAAATAAATTATGAGCCCAGTCTGGGTTCCATTATTGTTAGTAGGGGTTTTGCCCTTGACTTCAGTCTAGTAGAATCCAATGTATTTAGATCTTATGTCCACTACAAGATGTCTTTCAAGGCATGGCTGAGAATCAAAAGCAGCAGCCATTAGCAGATAAGTAAAATTCTGAGTACCCAACATCGGTAACATCTAGACAATAAGATTGTGTTTTCAGCATTATTTGCTATTCTCTGTGAGCCATATCATGTCTCATTTACTACCCATCCTGCTCTTGGGTGAGCCCCAACAGCAGAAGCAGAGTTATCTTGGTAGGCCAACAACTCAGTTTTTCTTACAAATTCTGCAAGAAAGGAATTTAGCTGGGCAAGGATTAAGTGGGCTGGAGAACCAGTGTAGATGGGGTTAATTTGAACTACATGATCCAGCTGTAGTTAATTTGAACTACATGTTCCAGATTTTTTTTTTAAAAGGGCAGCGAGATGTGACTAGTAATGGGGAAGACAATACTTATCTCCTGAGTAGATATTGGAGAGCCTTCTTTGTACTGTGCAAAGAGGAGAATGCTCTGTGAGGTTTTTTTAATTGTTCACTAAAAAGGGGAAGACATTTTGTTATTGTTATCTGCTTGTTTGTTAAAAAAAGGACTTTTTTTTTTTAAAGCAAAATTAATCTCCATGAAGACAAAAAACGTTGTGGTGGTTCCTACTTAGTTTCGTGAGCTACCCTCCCTGTAGCTGAGGGGAAGTCCATCCTATGGCAATGTATAGTTCATTCATTTCACCATGCGTTAATTGAATACATCTCATCTTTTTGTTAATGGTATGTACAGTGACTAACACAATGGAGCTCTGATCCATGGTGGTGGACCCCTAGGCACTTTCACAATGCAATTAATAATGATCCCCCTATATAAAATGACATTTTGAAGTTGAAAGTGCTGATAGTAGGAAAGCAAGAAACTCAAGCCACATCAGTAAGTGTAAAGTCTCAGGAATGCTAGAGCTTGTTTTGCAAACACAGGGTTTTAAAAGAATATGCTGCACAATTCCACAATATATAGTTTTGATTGCCAGTTTCAGTCATTCCAGCCCAAAGCCATACAGAAAATCCATGGTCAAGGTGGGAATTCAACTGTCTCCTGTGTCCCAGTGCAGCACAATATACACAAGAACTCCACTTATATTATAAGTTAGTTTAATACATCCTACTCTTAACTTGCTGTCTCATCACTTAGTTTTTTCGTTAGAACTTGAGATTCTACCTTGTAAAGTAACAGTGACATATGTTAAACTACAGTTCACGAGTCTTGGCTTGTGATGTTCTGTCGTGTTCTACCTGTAATAGCCACAATGGTGGTGTTTGAATCTTGTTTGGTCATGTGACAACTGGAAAAGTCATTGTCCTCTTCTGTTGGTCTTTTTTTGTCTGCATAGGTAGGAAATTATTTTGTATTTCATGCTAATTAGTAGCATGACTTGTTTTGATTCATCATGTGAAAGGTAGTTATGAGAACTCCCGAGTGAGTCACCTACACAAATACACGAGGTAAAGCAACCTGCATTTTATAAGGGCTGAAAGCCAAAGCAGAACATCTTTATATCAAAGATAGTCCGTTAGTCTGTAAGAGCTTGAGCTTGTGGCCCTCTTTGTTAATGAACTGCATAGAAATCTGGTGGCAAATAATAGGCTGTAAGCAGTAGCTTGCTGGAACAGTTTCATGTTAAATTCATGTTTACTTGGTCAAACTGCAAACTGGTAGACATTTATTTAAAATGTACACCACGTGAATGTCTGAGGTAATAGGTGGATCTTGTAATGTGTGTGTTTAACAAATATTTTACCAGAAGGGTCTTTGGAGATGAAATATTTCATTTTCAAGTGTGTCCTGGGTATTGGAAGAAGAGGAGGGGGAAGTAAAGAGGGATTTGAGGAACGTAAAATACCACAGAAAGCAAGATTTTCCAAGGAAAACATGAGGAAGCTTGGTATGAGCATTTAATGCGTGCTACAGTTTTTAAAAGGAAACATTAATGGTGAAATGTGCCCTCAAAGGACAAGTCTGTCATAAATTTCATGTCACAAAATTACCTGTCAGTGAGATTATGTTAAATAATGTAGAATTGTGACTGGTTTTTGAGGGAAGGGAGGGAAAGACATTATAACTTTATGGGAGAATGTTCAAAGTATTTAGAGTAGAGCATACAAATCCCATTATTGTTAATGGGATTTGTGCGCTCAACTCCCCTGAAACTGCATTTAAAAAATGTTGCTATTGCTATTCATTCCCGAAGTATAGATATAGCAAGAGAGCAATGAAAGCCAAAATTGTTCACTTCAGGAATTTTTTATTATGCTCTGCACAGAGAGCATCTTACTAGCAGCCTATGTGTCCTGCAACACGATTAAAGTCTAGAGGCATTTCTTTTCCCTTCCTTCAGAAATAGCCAAACAAACAAAAACTGATTTGACATGCCATGGAAAAATCCATTCATATTATCAACAAGAGTGAGGAATATTACTGCCTCAGCTACAGTTAGATGCAGGGTTATGAGTGTTTCTTTGTCTACTTTGACTTGACAGATTTTAGCATGGTAGGATTGGAATTGTTAATACATTGTTGAGGAACATATGTAGATATATTGTGACTGGAACTTAGACCACTTTCTAAGCCAGAGAAGAGAATACAGCAGAGAATGCTATGAAGGTGGAGGGCAAAGGAGGAAAGGGGAAAAACATTCAGTTAAGGCTTAAATATGGCCAAATATGTTGCCATGGGATTTGATCTTATCCTCTTTACAAGGGAAAATTATGACTCATGGGTGTTAAATGATCAAGTCATTACTCACTTGTGGAATAACAAAAAAAATCATGGATACCTTTTATGGGATTTTTATGAATAATGATTAATGCCCAGTATTTGTGTATATAAATACCAAGTAAGGACATGCTGCAATCTAAAGTTCACTTCATGCTTCACTTCTTCTGTGTGATTGTTGAGAAATATTTACTGTTGATTGATTAATTATCCTCACTTTCTCCTTTTTAAAAGCTGTTTTATTCATTTATTCATACTGAGTTAATGCATTTGTTCCATATATATGTATAAATAAAAATACTGGACCAATCTAAAATATTGGAGATCTAGGCGCAGATCCTAGGCAACTCAGAAGGGAGATATGCAAAGGTAATTTTTCAACTACCTTCTCCTTGCCCAAACCTGGGCTGTCTGTGCAGTTTCCCTAGCAGACTTACATCAGCTGCCAACATCTGAAGGGCTGATGCACCTTTTCCCACAGTGATGCTCTCCTTTTCAGTTGTGGAGGAAGGATGTAAGAGCCATTATCCTGACTTTGCAACAGCAGCGCTGCCTCATGCCTCTGATCTAGCGTGGCTCAGCTGCAGCTCACCCTGCGACCTGGGCTACTTCATGCTTTGTTTTTGCTCTAGCACTATTCTCATCTATATGGTTTTTTAAATTATGCTGTAGTTCAATTTATGATCCTAACTTTTATGTATAGGGAGGGGCCTGTGTTATTGTGATGCCATATAGTCTTCCTGTGGATTCCAGGGATTTCTGTGGATATGCTCCAGATTTACACTGGTATAACTGAGAATTAAAACTCGCCCATGATCTTTAGGAAGAGGTCTCTCATCTACCTTTCCCTCCTACCTCCAGCAGCCTTTCTTTTTTCCCTTTCCAAATAGCACTGTTTCTTTCTGGCTTGTGGGCAGATACACTGAGAGAGAACCCATCTCCATAGCTGACCAGGAGCTACTGCAGCAAGCGTCAGCTGGTAGAACTCCTTCTGCCAACCCCATTCTCACCTGCCTCTTACTAGGCAGCCCCAGTTTTGTCTGCCCTTTCCTTCCCTCATCCCCAGTGGTCTCTGCTGTTTCCATTGCTCCCTCACTTGCTTTAGCTTTGCTGCTACTGTAAGGAACCCCCTTACCTGCTCATCTCCTGCACCAGTACTGCCACCTGCCTTACTCATATCAGCCTTCTTCTAATAGTCTCTCTGAATCCTCACTAGTTTACCCTTTCTCACCTGCTACCCTCCCCTTTGTATTATTCCTTTTTCCTTGGCCCTCTGGATTCCCTGTACATCTCCTCACTGCATGCAACAAGAGCTCCACCAATGCAGCCATTACCTTAGCTTCCCTCCATTTTCACCTTCTCCCAGCTGTCCCTTGTTTCATACCCTCCCCTCCTCCAGTCCTGAACTAAGAGGAATAAAAAATGAGGAATGAAGTAGAGGTGGAATTTCCAGGGGTTTTATGCAAAGAGAAAATGGCTAGCTTTGCAAGGGCTTGCATGACCTTCTGAAGTGGCACACAGGAGATGTTAACCTTGGCAATGATAATCTTTCAGTTTGGGTTTGGATTTCCAGGCAAACTTACCTAACCCTAACTGAGATACAGCAGAGGCCTATCTGCATCACAAATTACAAGCTGATTCAGTGTGTGTGTGTGTGTGGGGGGTGCAATTTAGTTGTGCAGTTCAGTAGTCCATACGTACCCATGGAAGCTCTTAAAAACTAAAGTTAACAAGCTTTGGTATGTGGCAGCTGGGCATATTCATTATGAAATAGGACCCTTAATGTGGCACGATAGAGTACATTTACTTCGTAACCCACTTTACTGTAATTGAGATACTGATCTATGTATGATATTCAAAGCTAGATCCAAACTTACCCCAAATTCATAGACTCATAAGACTGGAAGGGACCTTGAGAGGTCACCTAGTCCAGTCCCCTGCACTTATGGCAGGACTAAGTATTATTTAGACCATCCCTGACAGGTGTTTGTCTAGCCTGCTCTTAAAAATCTGCAATGACGGAGATTCCACAAGCTCCTTAGGCAATTTGTTCCAGTGTTTAGCCACGCTGACAATTAGGAAGTTTTTCCTAATGTCCAACCTAAACCGCCCTTGCTGCAATTTAAGCCTGTTGCTTCTTGTTCTATCCTCAGAGGTTAAGAAGAATAATTTTTCTCCCTCCTGCTTGTAACAACCTTTTATGTACTTGAAAACTGTTTTCTTGTCCCCTCTTAGTCTTCTCTTTTCCAGATTAAACAAATCCATTTTTTTCAATCTTCCCTCATAGGGCATGTTTTCTAGACCTTTAATCAGTTTTGTTGCTCTTTCTGGAATTTCTCCAGTTCATCCACATCTTTTCTGAAATGTGGGGCCCGAAACTAGACACAATACTCCAGTTGAGGTCTAATCAGTGTGGAGTAGAGCAGAGGAATTACTTCTTGTGTCTTGCTTACAACATTCCTGCTAATACATCCCAGAATGATGTTCACTTTTTTTGCAACAGTGTTACACTGTTGACTCATATTTAGCATGTGATCCATTGTGACCCCCAGACCCCATTCTACAGTACACCTTTCTAGGCAGTCATTTCCCAATTTGTATGTGTGCAATTGATCCTAAATGGAGTTCTTTGCATTTGTCCATATTGAATTTCATTGTATTTATTTCAGATTGTTTCTCCACTTTGCCCAGATCATTTGGGGGGATAGCTCAGTGGTTTGTGCATTGGCCTACTAAATCCAGGGTTCTGAATTCAATGCCTGAGGGGGGCCACTTAGGGATTTGGGGCAAAATCAGTACTTGGTCCTGCTAGTGAAGGAAGGGGCTGGACTCAATGACCTTTCAGTTCTATGAGATAGGTATATCTCAGATTATTTATTTTTTTATTTTGAATTTTAATCCTATCCTCCAAAGCACTTGTAACCACTGCCAGCTTGGTATCGTCCCCAAATTTTATAAGTGTACTCTCGTTGCCATTATCTAAATCATTGATGAAGATGTTGAACAGACCCAGACCCAGAACTGATCCCTGTGGCACTCCACTTGATATGCTCGTCCAGCTTGACTGTGAACCTCTGATAACTACTCTCTGGGAACCATTTTCCAACCAGTTATGCACCCACCTTATAATAGCTCCATCTAAGCTGTATTTCCCTAGTTTGTTTATGAGAAGGTCATGCAAGGGAGTATCAAAAGCTTTATTAAAGTCAGATGTGTTCAGTTTTAGGGTTCTGGTTCAGGCCTTGTATAAAGATTGGTCTAAACTGTGAATCACCTCAGAACTTTTCCATAGTTCTGTGTGGTCATGTTCATGTGTTTCATTCAAATCTGGGGTTTAAGTTCATCTACAATTTTTATGCCATCTTCAGATTCATGAAGACTTATCTTCAGAAAATCAAAATATAAAATCTCTTCCAGGAATTCTTGAACATGGTTAAGGACTGTAAGGTTAGGAATTGGCCATGTCAGGCAAGGAAGTGGGATACGTTTTCAGAGCTTGACCTGCATTCCCCAGGGGGAAGAGACGTTTAGAAGGAAATCTGTGGAATCGGTATTCTCAGTCCATGAAAAATTGCCAGACATTGGGATGTTAGAAAATCCTTAGTGACATTGATTCCTACCACCCAGCTAGATAGTGCTTTATCAGGTGGAGAAACTGTATTTTTAGGTCAGTTTATCCTGGATGCCAAAAAATACATGTGGCCTCTGCTTTCTTGTTAATTCTGTTTCCATGGCAAAGTATGTACCTATGTCTATGTGCGTTTGTGGCAGATTATGGCTTTAAAATATTGGGCAGTAAAATCTAGTATTTTCCCCTATATGAGTCTAGCTGGTCTATGACATCCCATGTGTTAAAATAACATTCACACACTTTGATGGTTGTTCTAACTTCTGCAGCCAGTCATGGAGATGTGTGCTGACATCAGTGCACCTGTTGAACCACCATCACTGATAATGAGAATTAGGCAGGTACATAAGTATATACAGAGAAAATACATATTCCACTCTGTGAAATCCAAGTGGTGGAGAATCCATTGGAGTACACCGAAAAGAACAATTTATTGGAGAGAGCATATAAAATACAGTATGTAACAGAGAAAAGAGAAATAATACCTTTATTTTCACTTGTTAGGAAGACCTCATGTATTGAAATTCATGCAGACTCTATCAGTGAAAAATGCTATGCTCATTAAATGCTTTGCTCTAAAGCGTCTTTCAGATTTTCAGCATAGTGCTTTCTCTCTGTTGATACATATCCAACACCAGCTGTCTGGATTTTGCTGCTCTAGTCAAATTAAAAAAACATGTCCACTCCTCACAGTTTACAGTCACTTTCATAATATGCCGTCCTTAAACATTTTTCTGCCCCAATACTTCACTTTCCTAGGTGCCTGCCTGTTCTGCCTGTGTAGTAGATCTGGCTCATTTCTGTGAATAACTAAATAATTATTTAGCTCTATATACTTAGCCATCATGAAATGGTGATTCATTTCATGGGGGAGACTACCAGATTCTGCAGAGTCCTGTAAGAGTTGCAAAATCCCATCCAAGAGGGATTACAGTGGGGTGGTAAGAATAAGAGTTCCTCAGACTAAAGCATCTAGATTGTTTGTTTTATAAAATATTAATTAATAATAATGTGTGAGACAAGGTCACGGTGCCCTTATTTTGAGGAGTTGTGAAATGTCTCCACACTTGTGATTTCAAGATCAGTTGGTGTCGGATGAGATTTAGAGAGACAGAAAAATCTTGAGGGAGTCCCTTGTTAAAAGTTTGGCAGCACATCGCTGCAACAGTCTTTTCCGATGGAACAGAGTAGTATTTCTTAAGAAAATTCTAAAATTCTTTTGTGCATGCTACCAGTGCTCAGAGAGGCATTTTGTAAATATAGTAAGAATTAAAACTTCACACATACTCTAGCTGCAGGATGTGGAGGGAATCCTAGATTTTGTAATATGTTGGCAAATTAAGTCAATAAACTGTTACCTGTGGTGTTCTGTTCTTCAAGGGTGACACACAGAATCCAGTCAAATTACTGGACTTCCCTGATCTGTATTAGATATGGACAAAAACTCGATGCCAGTTAGGGTTGCCAGTATTGGTTTGACATATTCCTGGAGATTTCATCATGCAACATAATCTTTAATGAAATATTAATCTGTAATTCCTGGAGATTCCAGGAAAATCCTGGAGGGTTGGCAACCCTAAGGCCAGCTACCAAAGCACTATTTTGTATCTGGCCTCACCAAGGCATGTGATATCTATATCATGAAAGTTCGAAGTGTTTTAGCCATTAGCATTCAAGTGAACTAATGCTAATTGTGTTCAGATTGACTGTTGGATGTCACAGCCAGGTCAACAAAAAGAGAAATTTTTGTTGTTGAAATGAGACTTCAAAAGTAAAAACCTTTTTTAAATATTCTCCTGTGAAAGCAAATTTATAATAAGTAGAATGTGCAACAATAAATATGCTGAAGAAGGACAGTCTGCACCTGTATTTAATACTAAATGCTTTTCTTGACAAATCCTGGTGGAAAAAGTACTATTGCATTTAATAGAGAGTGATGACTTCTCTGTAGAATTTTTTAAATCAACATATAGAATCAAATTCCCATTTACACTGAGATCCCATTAGGCCACTCTGGCAGCTTAAAGATGCCTTAGTATAAATAAGAATTGGGCCCATAGAATTCTGTTCTATTCTGAGATATAATTCATTATTTAATTCTATAGGGTAGTTTAAAAATTCTACAGAAAAGGATATCATCCACTCTAAAATGTAATAGAATTTTAGAGTAATAACTATAGAGTCCAATTTTGTTTTAATTCCTTTTAACTTCTTCAGGATTTTTCCATAAGGGGTAATTTATGCAAGCTACTGAAATTTAAAATACAGCACAGAAAAACTGTAAATGTCTACATAGAGTTGGCAGTATTCAAATATTTCCTCAAACTACTTTTAAAGCCAAATCCTGCTAGCTTTACCGATTTCTAATAGTGTTATTGGCAAACTGTATTTGGTTTGTGATCACTTATCTGTGTTAATAAACCATCATCTGATTAAGAATTGTAGCTGAGACAAAGATATTTGACCTTGACTCATATTAGTAATGCAGCTGAACTCTTTTTTTCCCTTCTGTGCTTTTCTAAATATTTGATACAACTCTCCAACTCCAAATAATAGTATCCTAAAGAGCAAACATATTATTCTTGAGAAATACTATGGATCTGATCCTACAGGCCCTCCATCTATAGAGCCCTCATTATTAGAACAGAGCTTCTGCAGAAGCTGTTTAAAAGGCTGCTGAGCTGAAGTTGCTCTGGGTCAGGGTATCTCTCCCTGTAGGGTGAACAGATATCTCGATTTTAAAGGGACAGTCCCAGTTTTTGGGTCTTTTTCTTATATAGGCTCCTATTACCCCCAACCCCCATCCCAATTTTTCACCCTTGTTGTCTGGTCACCCTATCTCCATCACACAGGTACTGTGACAAAGGCAACTTCATTTAAGCAGCTGTAGTGGTAACAGCAGAGTTTGGATTTAAATCATGGCTCTGGTGGTTAAAATTAGACTTATACTACAATTACCTATAATATCTGTTCACAGTTCAGCAAGTAATCAGTTTAGGTGTGTCTAAAATAGTCTAGGTCCAGAGCTATTTTCTTTTTTAGACCTGGTTCTCTACTATCTTGCCCCTTATACAGTGTAAGTATAAAACACTACCAGATCAGAATGGTAATGACACTCCCTTTGCAGGGATGTAAATGGCAACGTATTAAGGGATAAAAGGTTGGAGGATCAGACCCTGTGGATACACCTTGCTTAAGAGATCACTGTTACTTCAGAGCCAAATTGTAATGAAAATAAAACTTTGTACAGATCAGAAAAAGTGTTCCGAGCTGTTGCTGAATTATGGTATGTTAGGTCATCTCAAAACAGGGTTAAGTATGTGCTCTTTGTGTTATGTCTGAACAGGTAAAGGAAAATATGTGTGCTCACGTATGATGAGGCCTCTGCTGACTCCTTATCAGATGATGCTATTACTAGTATTAAATTAAATTTAAGAGTGCCGCAAGAGTAAAATGGGCCAACTGTTATCACTTATGTAACCACACTGGTCTCAGTGGAGCTATGGGAACAAGTCTGGTCTGCTGTTTTTACACTGACATTTGTAATATTTCAGTTTTAATGCAACTACTGCATTTTGACTAAAATACGAAGGGGTCATATTTGACCTTTGGATGCACTGAGTGAATCTATGCATCTCAAGGCCAAATTTGGGTCTAAGATTTTACTGAGAAATTTGTATCTCCTTGAAAATAGGATACAATTGATTAAATTGTTTCGAGGTTAGGTATAGGTATCTAATATTAATATATTAGATACAGTCCATCATCTGAAATGTAATGAGTAAATTGCAGGAGTTCACCTCATAAGATCTGAAAAAGTCTTTGTAGGGATAACAGAATTTTTCAAACTTCCACACCCACAATCCTGCAAACTGGACCATGATGATATAACATTTTTAATGGATAGTTCTGTATATTGTGATAAACTCAGGACAGACAGCTGCAAGGGGGTTAGGAAACAGTCTCAGAAGGTTAAAAGGCCCTCCTCCCTATCAACTGAGGAGGGGTAACTACAGGTCAATCAGGTTCAGCTGAGAAGGGGTTACCAGAGACTCAGTTAGGATCAGCTGAGAGGGAGTTACCTAAGGTCAATTAGGATCAGGTGATTCCAAGTAAGGGCTGCCTGAGACCCTTTGGAACCCTCCCCTGTTGGGTGAAGAGGGGGAAAGAGAGAGAAGGAGTCAAGCTGCCAGTAGGCTAGGAGCAGCAAGACAGCACGCCTCACCAGGAGAGGAGGCTGCATTCCTGCCCATAAGGGAAGAAAAACAAGCCCAAAAGACCTGCTAAGAGAAGGAATGGACTGGACTGCCTCTGTGCATCCTAGAAGGACTGTTTTACTCAAACCCATCTCACCAAAGCTAAAAAGTGCTGAGGCTGGTAAGACCAAGATGGTACCTTGCCACAATATGTATTTACAATAGGCATTGTTTTCTGGTAACTATTTATCAAATGAAAGTGTGCAATGTGCTACAACAGGAATAGTTAATGAATCGTGAAAAATGAGGATATAATTTTTGAGAAGTTCTGAAACACGATCTGCTTGACAACAGAACTGTCTTTTCACACAAGCCACACAGTGCTTTAGTCTGAAACACTTCTTTTTTTAATTACTATCCATTTTGCAGAAAGATATCCACTCTGATAGTGTCAGATGGTAATAATGACACTTCATAATTTCACATTTATGGTTGTTTATATGGCGACCATTGCTTTATGGAGGGGGGAGTTTAAAAAGTTATTAAATGATGCAAAAGTGCAGCAGACTATATACATCATCTATATTACCCTAGTCAGTACTAGTGTATATAGTCGGCTGGAATTTTATTCATATGTTTTGTTGCCCATTTCCTAATAATTTGGGTCTCCCTGTTGCCCCCAAAATTACTACGCAGATAAGGCTCCATCCAAGTTGAAAATATATTTCTCCTCTTTCTGCAGATTAAGCAGTTGGTTCAGGGTAAAGTTTACTTCATAATCTATAAATGGCTCTTACTCCTTCATCTGACTCACTGTGTTACAGCGAAGTCACTTTTATATATCAAGTTATTTTTGGAATCTTAAAGAAGCAGCTTCTACGGGGAGCACTTGTTTCCGATCAGAAGACAACCCCAAACTGATATATTCTACTGTAGGGAACATTCTTTCAACTTGACCTGCAATACAAGAACCCTCTGCCAGTGACTACGCGTATTCTTAGAGGCTATTTCACCCTGCAGCAGGCTATTTGTGAGTCATTTACACAGAAAATTGATGGAACTAGACACTCCCACATCCTACAAAATGGATTTTTTTCACTGTGTGCAGGGCAGGATTTTTTTTATGAAAGGGAAGAAAGGCAGACAGAGAAGCAGGATCAAATAAAGAATCTGCTTTAAATCCAAACCTCTCATCCATTTTAGAATACAAACATTGTTGAATACTTTAAATGCAATTAAAATTCTCCCAGTCCATCAAGGGGCCATTAACCCAGGTAGGAGTGAACCTGACAATGAAAAATAATCTTTGTAACATAATACACAAGTAGTGGATCATGCAAAGAAATTTGTATTCAATAATATTTATATTTGGGACTCTTGATATCCTTAGATTAGAGCAGTGCTGAGAGTAAAGGATTTTGTTCTTAATCACTATTCAGATTTTTTGGATGTTAAAACCTCCGTGTCACAAAGTGACAAAAGTGTTAAGTAGCTTTTTGCATTAGTGTTTCTGTTTTATTGAGATGGAGATAAATTCCCCTTATCTTAGTACGAACAGATCGGCTATGTGGCTCCAGCCCAGTTGCCCAGGAATATGCAACAGCAGCAGATTCTGTCAGGCCTCAGAAATGGAAGCACTGGAAGCATCAGCATATGTGTGCTGTATGGGAGCAGTCTAGCCTAACTGAACCAATAATCCAATACAAATGTGTGCACTCTTCTACCATTTCTTGGTTTACCGTAGAAGTGTAAGCATTGATGTAACACTGTATTTAGTTGGTGAGTTAACTGAACAGTCCCTTGTAAATGCCCCATAGTTGTCTATCTGTTTGTAAATTTGCTTTGCTTTTGCATTTTATTTGGGGGGAAATACTAATAATTAAACAGTAGTGATTGCCGTGTATTGAGACTTACATGGTATACATTTATGGTAAGAAAAAGAAAAAAAAAAAGAGGGAATCCTTTTGCTTACTGTTGAAATCATGACACACTGTTAGCCAAACCTCATGCAGATGTATCTTGTGGTCACGCATTTCTGTCTGCTGAATTCTGTACTGCCATTGCAATAGTCCTGTCATGCAGAAGATCTGCTGGGGAAAAAATTACATGCACAAGTATAACTCACTCCCACCCCCGCCTTCCACACTTCCCAAAAAACCCAATAAAATCTCCAACCCTAAATAGAGACCTGTAGGAATAGCTCCATTTTAGTTGGGAATTTTTGATACAACATTGCCTAAGTGCATGGAAAATGTACCACCCATACTGAAGTGGTGATTGGTACCAGCTAATTCAGTGCTTTTCTGGTAATTTTTCATTTTATTAAAGCAACATAACCATGTATACCAGAGATGTATCTAGTACATTAAGAATGCTGCAGCCATGATATTTGTTACAGTGAAATAATATCCTTTATTGCAAACTTATGACACATATATAAATACATATGTTGTGTATATTACCCTTTTTCTATGTCTAATTTCATACAACAAAGTACAATATGTCATCATTATCCAAGGCTATATTACTTACATTACTACAAAAGTTTCAATATATGTTAAATGGACATATTGTGTTTGTAACCAGACAACTTATTTAATTATCAATATTATTCTTGAAGTGAGTTGAGGATATAGCATACTGAGCTACTTAACTCCACTTCAAACGGTTGCTTCTGCCTTATCCTGTGAGTCCTTGAGTACTTTTTTCATGCCAGGGCGACGTTCAGGGGTCAGTATTCTAACTTCTGCTAACTAGTAAATACAAAAAGACATTGACAGAAACTTTTAGAAACACCACCAATGTGAAGGGGAGGGGGAACCTCTCTTGTTCTTTCCCCCTTCCTGTGAATGTTTCTGAGCAACCTCTCCCAGTCATGGATCAGCTACACAGATGAACTCTTGTCTCTTGTCAATTCATGAACTTCTCAAAATAAGTCCAGCCTCTAAGAAAGAAGCAGAATTGACTTAGGGCAGCCACAGAGCAGTATTCGATTAACTGATGGGTGGCCATACTGGATGTATTGTGTTTTCATTGGTGTGAAGGGATAGCAATAACGGTTAGTGGTTGATAGATTTCTGATATTTTTGAAAATTCAATAGCCTTCAGCTGGAGATCGAAGACCTACTTTTCATGCAGTATCACCTTGCTTATTATCTTGCTTTTGGGTTTAGTGAGGTCATTAATAATGATTGCCACATTAATTAAGATAGACCATGGAGATGCCAACTTGACGTACTTAGCATTACATGATAAAACTATAGTAACTCTGTACAAGACATTGTGTAGTAAATTGTAAAGTCAGGATTAATCTTTGTATGGTACTATATCAGGATTCATAAATACTTAATGGATGCCTCATTGCATTGAATTTATAACATCAGTGAGAAAACCAGTGGTCCGGTATATCTTTTATGTGTGCCATACATCTGACTAGTGACTAGCCAGGGCTTGTGAACTTGAGATGCTAAAGAATTTAAAGGCAATAAGGAATATAAAAGTACTGTACCTGTTGATCTGGTAATGCAACGGGCATTTTATAGCCACTCATATAGCTTAGTTGACCAGTGCCATTTTAAAATGAAAGAAACCTACTCAAAGTGAATTGTTCAGTGCAGGCAGTATTCTTTGTTTTAAAATGCTCTTCTAAAATCTGTTTTTTCAATGCCCTCAAAATGTAAAATCTCAAGTACTGAAAAAGTATATGTTTTTGCCCGACATTTTGCATCTTAAGGAATCATGCTGGACTTGCAGCAACTGAAAAAAGAGGTGGAGGGGGTGGGCAGGTGACAATTGTGACCTTTCTAATGGATAGCAATGCAAAGACACATGGTTTGAAGAAAAACATAACTCTGATGAAAGCATTTTTTTCCTGGTGTTCTTTATCAAAAATGAAAGAGGAATGAATGGCTGCAAAGGGCTTACTTTGCATTGTCTTTTACACATATGAGGGAGGACTTGGATTATTGTACAGGGGCCTTGCACAATGTCTCTGGATATCTCAGATGCTCTTCCTTTCCTCCTCCCCTACAGGCACTGTCTACCTGAAAGGTTAATTCAGGGGAATGCTAGGTTCTCACACACCAACCAGAAGATGTGGCTGAGCACTGAGTGAAGGGCATGCTACAACTCTTGACAGTACTGCAGAACTGCATGTGCAGTATGTGCTCCCCAAGATACCACAGCAGAAATTTTGGCTAAGTGAGCCAGGATTTGTCCTCAGGCTCCCCTTGCAGCGCTTATGCTGCAATTCTCAAAATCTATTAACCTGTAGGACAGTTCTGTACAGATAGCAGCAGTGCAAGGTTCTTATGCTCTCTTGCCAGTGTGCCTCAGACCTGACCTGGAGCACATTAAAATCATGACTGGTGTGGAGAAAGTAAATAAGGAAGTGTTATTTACCCATTCTCATAATACAAGAACTAGATGAAATTAATAGGCAGCAGGTTTAAAACCAAACAAAAGAAGTATTTCTTCACACAATGCACAGTCAACCTGTGGAACTCCTTGCCAGAGGTTGTTGTGAAGGCCAGCACTATAACAGGGTTCAAACAAGAGCTAGATAAGTTCATGGAGGATTGGTCCATCAATGGCTATTAGCCAGGATGGACAGGGATGGTGTCCCTAACCTCTGTTTGCCGGAAGCTGGGAATGGGTGACAGGGCATGGATCACTTGATGATTACCTGCTCTGTTCATTCCCTATGGGGCAGCTGACATTGGTCACTGTTGTCAGACAGGATACTGAGCTAGATGGACCTTTCGTCTGATCCAGTATGGCCGTTCTTATGTTCTTAACAGTAAGAAAAATAATGTTCTCTCCAGATCTCTTCAGACTTTGGCTTGTCTTCCAAGACTCCTAACAAATGTGTTTAACATCAGTTATGATTCTGCCATTGGAAGGAGTCACCAACTCATTTCAGTTAGGCCGCCTGTTAGCTGGCCAACTATTACTGACACAGGCTGAATTTGAATTGGTCACCTGGCTTCTGAGAGGCTTTACATCCCATTACCAACCCCCTGATCCAATACTTTCAAGTGTAAGTGTCTAACATAGGTTCTTAAATCTATATTTTGGCACTTGACTTTCAGCAGAGCGGAACACTCATAGTTCTGATTGACTTCTGTTGGGATTGTGGATGCTCACTCCTCTGAAAATCAGGCCCATTGATTTCTAAGTTAGCTCACATGGAGCCGGTCACAGATATGTGCTGTGTGTGCAGCTACAAAGGAGCCACACTCTCTCAACATTTCCTCCCAGTACACACCAAGATCTCACTGCCTGCTTGCTCACCATCATCACCTCCTTCCTTCCACAAGATTAAACGTGGGATTCAGCTCTCTTCTTCCTCCAGTGACCAGCAATCTGACTTCCCTGCCAGATGACTAAACTCTACTAGTGCTAACCATTGTGACCACCTTTCTCTCTCCCCACCACAGCCAATAGCCTCCACCCAAAATGTACTACAATATTTGTGCAACCATATGTGAGATCCCACAGATCATACTTCACAAAAATCCTAGGGTTAGGCTTGGACTCCTTAGAGAGAGTCTGAGAGGTCTAAGAAATCTATGCTATTCTATAGTAGAAAATAAGCAGAGATAGGATAAAAAACAATCAGTATGAAAGACATTATTGAGGAAGACAAAATTGTTAGAAGCTTGAAAAATATTAGACCAATTCCAAAGTTTCCTATGTTTGAAGACATGGGGATCAAGCTGCAACCTCCATCCCCACCCCCCACCGCCAAAATTGTGAATTAATTGTATTGTCCATTTGTAAGCCACAATGATTAATCGTTTTCAGCTGTCAAAATCCAATTGTCATTTGTCCGTCCATGCTTCAAAACAATGAACTCTATCCATACCTTTGTAGTGGGGCATTTTAAGTACCTGAGATCTTTATCTCAAATACTTTTCAGGTATATCTAATCAGCTTCATGATTTGCTTAGGAAATCTTTCTTCACACCTTCAAAGTATAGAAGACTTTTGAGTTTTCAGAATATTTTGTTGAGCTTAGTCACTCTGACCCTGATCCAAAGCCCACTGATGCTAATGGGAGTCTTTCCATTGATGTCAATGGGCTTTGGATCGGGCCCCTGCTGTATAAATTGATTCATAATCTAAAAACACTGTCTGTTTGGAAGGCGACAGCAGCACAGCTTCTGTCTGTTGGCTTCTGGAATTTCTTTAATGCAGTCCAACTCCAAAGCATCCTTCTTGCTCAGGTCTAGACTTGCCCTCACATTCTGGCTCAGTGATGTTTATTCTATTCCCATAAGAGGAGGTAAAGGTCTTTGTCCCTCTGCTGAAGCTTTAGATGACTGGACTGAACAAACAGAAGCAGTCGTGTTCTCACTGCTTTCCATCCCCTACCAATGAGCAGAACTTTCTCCCAACTTTTCCATTTCCTCCACTTCCTGTCTTTGCAGATTGGGTATTAATACTATATATGTCCTGAAGTTGTCTAATGACAGGACATTGATGTCTGTAGCCTGAACAGTCTGGCCAGACTTGGGATGTAATCTCAAATGAAAGGACTCACTAGGGTCTATGTTCTTGGAGGCCAAAGAAGTCTAGTCTGGCTTTGACATTTCATTGCCTTTTCAGGTAATAATATAGGACTGTCTTGATTGTATACACCCAGTTTTAAGGATTTTGATATTTCTTACATTACTACTACCTTTGTTCACTTGGGCTGAGAAAACATATTGAAAAGCTATGGCTCTGCTCCATGGAGCTGCACCAGTGGTTTTGCTTCTTACTTCTTTCTAGTAAAAACCTGAAAGACTGAGGAACCGGCATCTCACTCTAGTTTCAAATAAGACAAACATTCAGGCTTCAGTGTGAAGAGAGAAGGCTAGATCCTCGGCTTATGTAAATTGGTGTGGTATGACGACATACACCAACTCAGGTTGTGGCCCAAAAGTTCAGAGTGCTTGGAACTACATTTCCTAATTTTCCTGGTTATATTTTGTACAAAGAGTATAAATCCTAAGAGGGGAAAATAACTTTATGAATTTCAGTGTATAGCTTTAGCGTACAAAAGAGAGGCTTTTCCCCTCTGAAATGGCCAGACATTCTCTCCTCTTGGTTGCGGGATTTCATTCTCATTATGTTATTAAAGCTTCAGTTGCCCTCAGTTCCTTTTGTTCTGGCTGAGTAGATGGATGGATCTGCATTTCTGTATGGATCAAATTATAGTGATATTTTATGATAGAAAAGTCAAATATCCATCTACCCTCGCTCATGCACCCTTCAGCCTGGTTATTAATGACATTGGTGTGAACAGAGATATTCTCTGTGGTGAAGAAATACAGATTTATAGATTGTGGTGCCATTCAGTCTCACTGCTTTTAGTTATACTGTGTTTTCCCTCTAGTGTATGTATAGCCTAACCTCTCTTTCTTATCAGTGACAGGAATAGTTTGGCTCATTTATCTTATAAGTTATATATCTCATTGTGCCACACTGGCCAATATTCTGGAGGCAAAGAGATACAAAATACCAAGTAAATGAGTGTAGGAGTATTTGGAACAGTATATATATATATTTAAACAGGCCATTTATTTCTTGCATGTAGTGTCTGTGGATTATACATATACTTTTGGGGCTCATGAAACATCACTATGTTAAGATATTGTGGTACAATGTGATAACATTTTGGTGCAGGGTGATCACATGGATCAGAATGTCCACCATTTTGTGTTGTGGCATGTTGGCACAATAATTGCATCATCAAGATAGCCAATCTCAAAGGTGGCAACATTGAACTTGTGGAAAGAGAGAATCTTTCTTTCTTTCTTTCTTTCCTTCCACATCTGTCCCATTTCCTTGCACAAAAGGTTTTTGCTGTTTCCAGTTCAGCCATGTGCAGTTTAGTGCTTTCACGTTCCAGTTGTGTCCCCAAATAACGAGTATCAGCTACAGTGGTATCTCATTTGAAACACACTTACGGTTGCTCTGGGCTATATCTGGAATCCAAAAATGCCATAAGATGTGTTTGAGCTGAAGCAAGCGATGCCTCTTCACAGGGAAACACTGACACATAGGCAAATAAAGTGGACATACGAATAATGCAAGCTCCTAAGGCAGAAAATAGGAGAGAGGGAAGTGCAGTTAGTGTTGTAGTAATGAGAAAATTAAGAAGAGTGGGACCTTTCCCACCTGGATGCTGTGCTGTGTGAATCTTGTATCCGGAGTCACAGAGGTAAATTTTGCTTTTGGTGGGAATCTCATCTCTGCCTACAATACAGTAATACATGTTGGAAATATACCATGGAAGGAACCTTAAAACTCATGGGATTTAACTCTTCTTAATTTTTTTTTTTTTTAGCAAAAATAAAGATTCTGGGAAAGCTATTTGGGAAGTGTCCCCAAATAAAAACACCAGGCACAGTAGAGCTCCCATTTGATTGGGGGATTGGATATCTTTTGTGCAACAGATAGACCTCAAAGAGATATTTCTGGGGGAATCCTGTCTGAGAAAGAGTGTAATTTTATTAGTTTGGAGTTGGTAAACCACCCATTCATCTTAAAATTTGAATAATTTCTTTACTTCCAAATAAATAATCACTTTGTCCTTGGAACACTTTAGAGACAGCCACAGCTCAGCTTGATGAGACAGCATGAGCCACAACACTTTTTTTTCTCTCTTTTTCTTCCATTGTTTTTTCTCTTCCCATCATGTCCACACTGTAGACTTTCAAATAAGAGTTAGCAGATGCGACTCCGCTCTTGAGGAGAGCTTGTTCCCACCAGATATTTTACAATGAATGTTTGAAGTTGACTTCTCACTCCTTCTGGAGCATCTCCTGTGGGAAACCTGGATGAGGAGGGTTGAGAAGGCATGTGAACTGAGCCAGGACTTTGAATCACAGTGGCAGACACTGACATTTTCACTTACACTGAAACATGCTTCTTTCAGGTCTGTGGCAATAAACATGAGTGTCCAGCTGAGTTATAAAGATGTTGATTGTTATTTTAAGTCCCTTGCCTTTGTTGCTAGCAACTTTCTAGGTTATTTATTAAAGCTGGCAGATTTCTTTGTAAAAATGTAATTTTTTTTCAGCATTTATGCTGTTTAATTTTTTGTATTTAATTCACTTATCATTGTGAAACTAGATTTGTTGATTGCATTTCCTCTTTATACTGTAGGGCCAAATTCTGAAGTCCTGCTTTAATTTTCGCATTGGCCTCCATGGGATGCTTAAGTGAGAACTTCAGAATACGACCCATGATCTTTTTCATCTCCTAGGTTTCATGTTCTGCAAGGAATAACATACATTTAATTAAATTAAATTAATGGAAACTTTACTATTCATATTTGGTAGTGCCCACATCTCTTTCTTTTAATTTAAAAAATCATACATTTTTGGCTTAGACCACTTGACAGTGTGCCTTTAAACAAAACAAGGAAACTTTTTTTTTTTTTTTTTTTGCAGTTACAAAACCATTTCAGGATTGTTCTATATGTCTAAAAATGTAGTGGAGGAAACAAAAAATGATTACATTTCAGTGACATAAATATGACCCAAATACTAACAGTTCTGAAGTCAACTGCCTCCAATACTACCGTACCTACATCTGCTAAGAGAATATTTGTTGAACAAAAATTTTTAGTGTACTGCATCTTTCTTTTTTAATTAACCGTTAACGTTTTAATGACGATTTTAGGAATCAAGCAGGATGTTCAGTAGCTTTAAAGTTATTATTGGATCTAGTACTACTCTCTTTTGGACACTGGATGATATTTTATGTTAATCTACAGGCTAAGAGTCATAAGGGAAGGATAAAATCCTTAATTTACTCTGGGGGAGATTTTTAACAGTGCTGAAGTGATTTTGGAGCTTATGTACCACTGAAAGACAATGGTCTTGTGCTCCTAAATCTCTTAGATGCTTTTGAAAATATCCCTCTTTTATGATAATGCCCCCTTGTTTTGTTCTGCCTCAGGTTTAGTAAGCTACTGTACTGTTACACTACCACTAGTCTGATGAGCTAGGAATTTGGAAATAAACCTGGGTTGTCTGCAGACTAGTGAAGAATACTACCATTTCATCAGCATAGAATTTCTACTGTGATTCTTCTCAGGTTTGACATTCTCAGTATTGGGAATGTGACTCAGATTTTGATTGAGACTAAGTTAGAATGACTCTTGAAATAATTTGACCACTCTTCAAGAGTGAGAGAAACTGTGAGGTTTAGTTGGACTGAGATAAGAGCTAGGGAACTCTTTTGCAAGAGGTCCAAGAACAACCATGAGAGCTACACAGTTGAATGTGGTTAACCATTACCAGCTAAGAATGTGTTAGCTTTTTAAGCATCCTGAAAAGCAAAACTTCAACAGAAATGAATAATTTTTTTTCTCATCACAAACCTGAAAGGAGTCCCTGGGTTATATTTTGGGCTTCATTAAAAATACAGAAAATATTCATGCCAGCTGCTGTTTTTAATGATCTATTTTTGTCTTTATCCTTTCTTTCCTAAAATTGGACAATTGCTTTTCTTTCTTTCTTTCACCCTCCCTCCCTCCACTGGATATGAACCCTGATGAAACCCTGAAGCCCAAACAGGCCTCCGTAATAACCATGGGACATTTAAATCCTTAGACCTGTTCATATGATTAAGGATTTGAAGGATCAGGCCTTAAACAGGGATTAGAGTGAAAGACATACAAAATAATTGAAAACAGGGAAACTTCTTCTACAGCAATATACTATATTTTCAATATGGATAGGATTTTGCCCCATTCTCTCATCCCCAACGTAAAATACCGTATCAGACTGTGGAAAACTTCCCAGATCCATCCACTGCAACCCCCTTCTGACAACAAAAATTACTACATGATCCCTGGGGAAAGGGGACCACAGTCTGAGCCCACCCAAGCCCCACAACCCCAGGCAGGGGTCCAAAGCCCCACGGCTCAGGGTGGTGGGGCTTGGGCATGGGTTTCAGCCGTGGATGGTGGGGCTTGGGCTTGCTCTTTGGCCCCAGCACGTCTAACACCAGCCCAGGTGACCCCATTAAAACAGAGTCACGACACACTTTGCGGTCCTGACCCACAGTTTGAAAACTGCTGCTATGGGAATTTGACAAATTGTGTTTTTGCATAGTGTAATATTGTCATATTTTGGTTCTGTAACTGTTAGTGTAGCCTAACAAATTCATTCCTCCTATTTTCATGTAAAACTTCTACATACAGTAGTTTTGAGAGTAAAATTATGAACTCTTTTTATTTTATATGTCACATAACTACTTCTCTAGCCTTCAGAGAACTCTCCATGAAGGCAGACTGTGAAAGCTGGAAGTTCAGACATACCAACAGGAATCTTCAAGTATTGTCAGGTGCATGTTTCTGGAAAACTGTTGGTTTCTTTGGTTAATTTGCTTATTATGGTACAAAGATTGTTAAGCAGTCAGCAAAGGCTCCTGGAGTTGTATTCCATTGGATGACCAAGGGGGGTCAATGAGGGTGCTAAGTCTCCTGTTGATTTCATTAGGGATGTACAATTGGTTTGTCTTGAAAACTGAACCTTTCATTCTTTGATGCTTCAAAATATTTGAATCTTGGAGTTAGAAGTAAGTCAAAATGGGAAAACTCTCTCAACTCTGTATTTTATTTGATTGAAAAAAGACAACATCAACACCCTCCTGCTCTGGCCAAATATACCAATGGTTTTTTTTTTAAACAACAAACTTTCATTACTTCAGTTTGAACGATTTCTAATTTAAACTACCCACCCTGAATTTATGTTCTCTCCAGAGGTTTCTAACAAACCCTTGATGAATCCTTAAGGCTCCCTAATCTCTTAAACACCCATTACAAACAGCCTCCTTGTGGTCAAGGAGGATTGGCTAAGACCTCCATTCAGAGATCATCAGTGCTTCCTTGGTTAACCATCTGGAGAAATTCCTGTTGAGTTATATAAGAAAGGTACTGTCACTTTGCTCATCCACCAGCTAAGTGGAAGGACCATTGACCTTCTCCAAAATCAATGCTACTAGATCAGTGAGCAAACAGGGAATGCTGCTCAGAGCTGTGACTTCTGATGTGAGAACCCGTCTCTGGTGCTTTGGGCAACCAAGCCCATGCCTCCTTGTCATCTAAGGATGGGTTTTGAAATCAATGGGATTTAAAGGAATTCAGCACCTCAGAGGAATCACGTAGCACCTCACAGGATGGAGCCCACAGTGAATGATTTATCACCTTCCCCCAATCCCCTCCCAGAACCTAAGTGAATTGCTATGGCAAAGCATGTCAGCTTCGTCAGTGTAATCTCAGTTTTTAAAGTCTAAAATCACCTCACAGTTTCCCTCCCCTCTCTGGCTTTCTTCCTCAGCTTTAGACATTCTGGTCCTCATCACATCACATGGTATTAGGATTAAAGTCTGTGGCACTGCATTAGGGACTTTGAGAAGGAGTACAGTACAATTTACATCTTTTACAAAGCTTTCAGTACCATACAATAAGCACAAAAATGCTGTCTTGGTAGAAACCCAAATCAGAGCCTTCTGTTTGTTATTAGCAACATTTGCTTTCAGTTCAACACCATTTTTTGCAGGAAAAACAAACCTGAAAACAGTAACTCTCGTTCATTGACATAAACCGGCTGTCAGTTCCTTGAGGGACCTGGCCTGATAAAAACCAGGGAAAAACTATTTTATTTGCAATGTAAAGAATTTTAGCCTGTGGAGATTTTTAGTTCAACAGCAGTAAAGGTAGGGATAGAAACCAGTGAGGCTGTTAAAGATTACATTCCCTCCCTCCCTCCCTGTCTTTTTCCCAGTCCCTTGAGTCATAATTAAAACTCCAGAAAGTGAGAAGCTGTTACTAATACTAACATACAATTTGGAACAACAGGATCTTGCATTTACCAACTTGTGTTTTTTATTTTATTTTATTTGTATAGGTCAGGCTGAAATTTTATTCTGCTATTTGCTTTACAAAGGGCTTTTCTGAATGTGAGACTTTTATTATGAGTTGACAGTTATACAATTATAACAATCATGGAAACAAACACCTTGTTCAGCAGCCGGACAATAATTATCTCCTATTGATACAATTACACACTCTAATGAGATGTGAACTTAGCGCCTACATGCTGAAAATGTCAGAACTGGTCTCTTGTGTTTTGGACTTCTTACATTGCCTTTCCTTTCAAGAGATGAGCTGGACTCACAGGCCTGGTCTACACTGGGGGAGGGGGAGGATTGATCTAAGATACACAACTTCAGCTACGAGAATAGTGTAGCTGAAGTTGATGTATCTTAGATCGACTGAGATTGACTGACTTCGCATCCTCGCAGCGCGAGATCAACGGCCACTGCTCCCCTGTTGACTCCGCTTCCACCTCTCACCCTGGTGGAGTTCCGGAGTCAATGGGGAGCGCGTTTGGGAATTGATGTATCGCGTCTAGATGAGACATGATACATCGATCCCCGATAGAGTGATCACTACCCACCAATTCGGCAGGTAGTGTAGACATACCCACAGATGAGTTAACTCCCCACTTCTGGTGAGCTGTCTGGATTAGAAGAAGCAGTTATGTAATATTTATACAGCAACTTTCAAAGGTCTTTACAGACTTTAGGCATAATTCTGAAATCCTTACTAGTCCTTACTCAGACAACACTCCTAATGAATTCAGGGAGTGAAAACTCACTATGGAGCTCTGGGTGTGGTAATATCTAGGCACTGTAGTCTTTATAGCGTATTTGGCACAAAGACCGTATTCCTGTAGAAAGTGTCTTTTAATAACCACAGATGATCTGACTCTGTGTTTTGTATCTCATGTGAAAAAAGGACTCTCTACTAGCACAATGCACCTCATATTTGTTGTTGGGGCATTGAGTCGGTATTGACATATTTTTGGCAAGTCTCTGTGCCAGTGTCCTGGCCTGTGAAGCCCGTTTTAAGTAAGTACTCATGGAACTGACAAATATCAGTTGATCAAGAGAAGAGGCCCTCTAACAAAGGTGAAGTATTCTCAATGGACCAGATTTTTGGGGCCGGTAAGTTTACTTTCCACTGCATAAACAGCACAAAGTGAACTCATGCTGCCCAGAGATACCTCCTGAAAAATACCCCACTGCAGGTGGAGGAATCTTCATCATTATCATCACCTATTGAATCACTGCTTCATACAGAACTTAGCCTCTCCTTGGGTTTCCTATTCAAATACTGACTACATCAGACTCTGCTTACTTTGAGATCTGTTTCAATTGCAGCTCACGGTGGGATGAACTGGTGAAAGTCAAGAAAGCTTTTTTTTTTTAACATAATAATAAACGATAGGCTGGTGCTACTGCCAGTCTTGTGATCTTTATACCACTTGCCTTGAATCTCTTTTTTCCCTGACTTGTCTCTGGGGTAACCTCTCTAGGCTCAGATGCATTGGGCTCAGAATGAAAATTGAGCCTATTAGGGGAGTGACAGGTGTGGGGCTTGGAAGGGCTTTAATCCTCAGCCTTCTCAAGGGTAAACAGTTCCTAGCAGCTTTTGTCATAAACTCCGTGATCTCTCTTGAACATTGCGGTCACAAAGTTTGAATCAGCCATTCCGTGCTTCCTGTTTTTATGTTGCTACATAAGACACAGCTCATTATGAGACAAGTATACTCTTTGTCTTACTGTAAAATCTCTAGCCCCTGAATGAACCCGCAGACATGGATAGTAGTACAGCACACGCTTGAAAAGAAGCTTTAATCCTTGGAAAGTACTTCAGGAGCTGCCTTCATAATAATATCCCTAGGTGTGATTGCTCTCCAGCATGGCACCAAATGTATGGACCGTGAGGAAAGCTCATTTTATTTTGATTGTGAAAGGAGGCAGATTACAGGGCTTGGTCTTCATAAAGTGAGAATTATTCAGAGCTATTTAAATGAACCAGTTACAAAGAACAAGACATCATGGGGTAGAATCTAGGACTATTTCATTTCAAGTGATCTAGCAGCATACAAAAAGTGTATGTCTGCTTTCGCGCCCCTAAGCTACATGTGTCAGAATGCCGCTCCCCGAGTTATAGTTGCTGTATTTAACCAGCAAGAACCAAAATCCTTATTTCATTGACAATACAAAGCTGTGATTCCAGATGGTATTTTGTTAGTTAAATGGGTAGGAAAGAAGGACACAGGCCCCTGATTTGAAAAAATGCATATTGTTGTTTTTTTGTCATTGTTGTATTTTTATTGAAAATTAGTAAAATATATTTGGTCATTTTTTTTAATGGGAGCAAACCTCAGAAGCTTTCAGATTCTTTCTTGTTCTCCTGTAACACATTTATTTTAATTTCAAAATGACAAAGTATATTACTCAACCATGTTATCTCAGAACGTTTATAATACAATAACCTGGAGTGCTAATATAGTGGGGGGCAGCCTGGAACAATGCATTTTGTCAAAGAGTCCTTCAGTAATATCTCTGGAATAGCATATTGACACAATGAACTTGTTCCTAAAGACTCAGTCGGCGCTAAATAAGTATTCATACAAAATAAAGAATGTGTTTTTTTAAAAATGTTTTCAGAGCCTTTTCCTGCCCCCATTTAAGTCAAAGACAGTTTGGAATTGATTTCAGTGGAAGAAGGATCAAGCCCTTAGCTACTGAAATCTTCAGGGCAGGGACTATGAACCAGATCTGTTCCTTCTTTCTTTTGATAGTAAAATCTTGGGGATAGGAATGTTTTACATATAGCTGCACAACAGGGCCTTGACCGTGATTGGATCCTCTGGGCACTGCCATAATATAAATAATAGTAAACAAACTGGTGTATGTCTGGAGTAACTCCTCAGAAATGAGTGGAGTTACTTTAGTGTTAGATCAGAACTGGGCCTATTTTTTGTCTTTAAGACACTAAGTGTATTTATATCCCTGTATAAATAATAATAAAATATGTCCATATGGCATTTACAGTTTTTTGTTACAATCCAGTTCCTTCATATCAAATTTTTTGGAGGCTTTCTTTTTTCTGTGTCAAGGAAGATTAAATTCATATTTAAATCCAGGCTGTGCAAACCCTTGAAGCAGAATTAGTGTATCACTGATATTACTGAACAGCCTTGCTAGCAGTCTCCTAGATCAGTAGGATTCTGTATGTACGTCAGTGCCGTTTGTGAAAGTACATCGGAGATTCCTAGTACCTTTCATTTATATGCCATGCAAGGGGATGGCACTTGGATTGACATTCCAACACCATTGCCAGCTGACTCTTTCTTTTCGTACTGGAATTTAGTAATACAGTTTAGTGTGTATGTGTCCATCAGCTTCTATTTTTATGCACCATTTAATCCTCATTTAAGGCCAGATTGAGGCTGGCCCTTACAAGGGAGTGCAGTGGTGAGGGAGTGGGGAAGGGACCTCCCCATTCTTTGGACAGCCTGTAATATAAGAGCCAGGCACAACTGCAACACTAATATTGGGGACATGTTTGCTCCCATCTGCTCTAAGGGGTGCACAGAATTCCAAAGGAAGCAAGGAGCAGGTGAGGCTATGGCCTCTCTACATGCATAGAAGGGAGAACATTGCACCCTCTGAAAGAGGGCACTCTCTAAAGGACAATGCAACTCCACACTTCCTTTCACTATGGGATGTAGCACAATTGAACAGTTGAAATGGTTGAATTTTTTTCAAGCCATCAGTGGTCTTGTCTTCACTTGAGCTTTTTTAAATTGGCATCAGGTTCGATGCCAATTAAATTGAGGGAGTTAAAACTCTAATGAGTGTAGACTTATCCTTACTGTTGTTGCATATTTCCCTAAAAACCAGAAAGGAAGAGAGTACGAAATGAAGTGATGCCCATCAATAAGCTGAGCGTGCAGGCTGCCTTTCTGTGATGATGAAATGTGTAAGGAAATGGTATGATGCATGTAAGAGGCAGGTTTGTTCTGTTTTGAGTCTGCTTCTTTGCCAGGAAGAAGGCAGGGCACCAAAATGAGGAGACTTAAAACAAACAAACAAACAAACAAAATCTTCTCCCTCTTAATTCAGAGGACCTCCCTTTTTTTTATTTTTCATGTGGTTTTGCAGCCCATCTAGTCTACTGGATCAGAAGGAAGTGAAAAAGAGAAGTCTCGGTGGCATCTTCCTGCTGCAGATTTCTCTGACTACCTAGCTGCTGTCATTTTCCAATATACTGCAGAAATACTAGGCCTGTTTTTCAAAGCCATTCAAAAAACTGGTTCCCCACGAAAGGCAGGCTTGCTGTCTGGTTGCTTTTGATAATATTGCAGGGAATCATCCTGTAAGTGACTCTAGATCAGGGGTGGCCAAACAATGGCTCCCAAGCCACATGCAGCTCTTTTACAGTTAAAGTGAGGCTCTTGGAGTGCCCCCTGCCCCTCCCCCATTCTCCACCTACCAGACTGGAGGGGTGGAGAAGCTCAGGAATTCTGCCTTGCAGTGGGGTGGAAAAGTAGAGGCTTCTGCCCAGCAAGAGAGGGGTCTCAGGGCTTCAGCCCCACAGGGTGCGCTTGTTGGAGCTTCAGCAGGAGCAGCGCTGAAACACTGAGCCCCGGCAGATGACTCCCAAGGTATTGAAGCCCTGACTCGCGGAAGGTGTACCCCAGCTCTCGAATTTCTGAAGATTGTCATATGCAGCTCAACGGGTCAGTAAGTTTGGCCACCCCTGCTATAGATAGTGGAATTTTATGGTTTCCGAAGGAAGGAGAGGATTAGTAAAGATATTCATTTCTTGTTCAGTGCTATTGATAGTTAACTAGCCTAGTAGAAAGCAAACCATTTAAACTTGGAGAAGGCATTATTTCCGTGCATGTTGCAAACAAGGTATTTGATGAAAAGGACCTGAATTTGCTATTTGTTCATCTTCTGTTAACTTGGTTTCATGTATCCAGGTGTTGTAATCTCTCTCTCTCTCTCTCTCTTTTTATACAGTATTTTATATACAAGGTTATTTTTCTTTGTCAGATTTCAAGTAGAAAAGTTAAGGCCACAACTGACTGGAAAAAATATTCTAAAAGGATAGACTCAGCAATTTTCATCTATATCTTGAAACCATTATGGGAAGCACAGCATTTGTCTTACAATACTTAGGCCTACTCCTGCTCCATTAAAGCAGATCATCTAGTCTGACCTCCTGTATCTAATGGGCCACTAAACATCCACCAGTCACCCCCACACCATGCTCAACAACCAGAATTAGACCAAAGTATTACAGCTAAGCTGCCCCAGTGCCTGAGGCCCCTGCAATGGCAGATGATTGATTAAGGGAGATATACCCAGGTGATGATATACCTAGCAAATGGCCATATCCCAGGCTTCAGAGGAAGACAACTCCCAAGGTCGCTGCCAGTCTGACTTGGAGGAAAATTCCTTCCCAACCCTGAAGTCAGTGAGAATATTGCCCTTGACTTGAATGAAAGCAGAGCTGATACCTTTAAAGAAATTGTTATCCTGATATAACACAACTGTTGTATTATTGTAGTCATGAAGAGCTAGATCCTGGCTTCAAACCACGTCCCGCTGTAGATGTGTATCACACTATCAAGGGCTCATGAAACCATCATGACAGAGGCAGCCATAAGGTCCCTGGTGCTGCTAGGGTTGACCACGTAGTAGTGACAGTCACACAGCAGTGACCACTGCTATGCTCTTCAGCAGCCTCCATGACAGCCTAGCTGTAGCCCTGTGGACCTGCCCTTGGTCCACTTCTTTTGGGGAGTCAGATGATGCTGTTAGTTTTAAATTGCAAGTGCAGTGACCAAGCTTGTATCTGATTTCCCCTCAGCAGCAGAAGGGGGAAGGAAGGCACCTTGTCTCTCCTTCTCCATGCATACTTTTATTATTATTATTAATTATTTGTATTATCATACTGCCTAGTCACTGACCAGGACCTCATTGTGCTAGACATTGTATAAACACCCGTGAAGAACTTGGTACAGCCTGTTTTTAAATTAGTACCACGTATGGAATTGCAGTTCAAGTCTTAATTCCTGTAGGTTGAGTGGGCTGGGAGCATTGAGTCCATGTATTTAAGCTCTTTGAAGGGCCAGAAAAAAATAGCTGTAGCTGTATCAGAAATGATGTCCTACAACTCAGGAAAGAGTTGCTCTCTTCATTCAGAAGGCTAATAGTGAAAACATAGGGACTATGGGTCGGGGCAGGCAGGAGTGAAAACCAGAAAAAGGTCCCTGGTCTTCCTAGCATGTTTGGGAGGGCCTTGTCTCACTAACTACTCTTCCACTCTGCCTTGTCTATCTACCTTACCTCTTCAAAAAGGGAAATTCCACTATGTCCAGCTTCCATAGCCCAAACAAGAGTGCAAAAAAAAAAAACATAAATAAATTTACATCGGGTTCAGAGCACTGAATTGGGCCAAACAGTGTTGCCATCTCTCATTTCATCATGTATCTCACAATATTTGTTGGGGGGAGGGGTCTTTAAAGTCCTAGCTGCTGTACTATTATACATCAAAATCTCAGCTAAAAGTTTCTGGCCCTCATGGCTGTGGAAAAAAGCTAGAAAATTTAACCTCCTAAGGGCTCAAAAACTGGAAGTCAAACAAGAATTTTAAAAAAGACCTCATAATTTTAAACTAATTTCCTCATTTTGGTGGGCCCTGACTCATGATTTTTGAACACTTGGGATCAACAATACCACATAATTCAGTAGTACTCTGAATCAAAAAAGTTAGCAGAGGAAAAGGCACAGTAGCTCCTTGAAGGTGGATGTTTACCATATAACAAAGTAAACAAACTGTTTCAATACCCAAAAGTTTTTATATGAAAAATATTTGAATAGGATTTGTCAGAACCTGAGGTATGAGATGGATCAGATTCACATACTGTAATATCCTAAAAAATTCTACTCTAACTTCTAAAATACCCTTATGCAAAATATATCTGCAACCTTTTGCAATACATTAAAACAAAACAAGTGAAATGTCCAACCTTTGTTTAAGCCATGACCAGTTGAGGGTGGGAGAGTCACAAGTTTTACAAACTGGTAATGTTCGAGATAATTGAATTTATAAATCCCACAACACTAATTTTTTATTCAAGAGTTCTTTGTGCATCCTCATTATGCTGGAGATCGCTGTGTGTAGCACAAAAAAAAGTAGTTGTTTTAATTACTTTTAAGCATATAAACTGTTATAAAGAAAATTCCTAAACAGGCTATAATTTTTACTGTTTCCTGATTTGTCATGCCTGTTCTGATTACATTTAAAACGTAAGATCACAGCTAAGTTAAGTAGCAATTTATACTTTACTATTGCAGTGCCTCAGTCTTCAGGCCTTACTCCCCAAAAATTCCTATTGGTCCTTTAAGAATTATGCAAGGCTTTTCCCCTTAATTTCCACTGAAACATTTTCCTATAGGGTTTGTAGGCACACATGCTTGATATTATTGTGTGGGTACAGCAAATGAAATTCTTTTTATTTATCACTATTTAATATTAAATAATTGTTGGGGGGCAAAACTCACATTTTAAATCAGTGGGAGTTTTACCTTAGTAAAAACTAAAAACTCAAGGAGTGGATCTATAGCAATTGTCCCGGTCTAAGTAGGGACAGAATTTAGCTTTTGATATATGTATATTATGGGATGTTCAATGTAACCGTGCAAGTAATATTTATTATATAATATCTATAATCAGTCTATCTCTAAATAATAGATGAAAGAAAAAAATCAATCAAGCATGGAGCTGTAACGTTATAATGTAAAGTACTCTGGAGTATTTCCTCAAATTTGTGTATTTTAAAACACCAATTTAAAAAAAAAAGTCTTTAACTTTTCCACCCAGAAATGCCCCCTCTCCCTCCCAAAAAGAGGACAGGCTGCCCAGGTTATAGCTCTCTTACACGTGTACACATGCATGTGTACACACCAACAACAAACCCATAAGCAGTCCAAGTCACTGCTCTAGAGCTCCAAAGGAGATCGTTTAAAACTGTTATTAAGTTAATTCTCCTCTAACAGAATTTCTTTGATTAATGGATGTTGGCGTCTTATGCTGAAGTTTTCTGATTTGCTAGCACTTAGGCAATAGAAGAGCCAAATGTCCAGGTCTGAAAGAACAGAAAAAAACTTCTTCGGTTATTTTCAGGGAAGGTGGCAATGGCCCACATTAAGCAGTGGTGTGAAGAGGGAAAAGAGCTATAGTACAGAAAATTAGTTGCTGAGTGATATTATTTTGTTTTTGTTGTTGGGTTTTTGTGTTTGTTTGTTTTGGGTTTTCTTCAGTTACTAGGAAAAACAGGACTGGCACTGGAAAACAAGTATATCTTCTAGCAAATATATTATAGCATGTGCCAGGGAAATTTGTTGAGAATCAAAGTCATGAATGGCCCAACCCTGAAACCCTTCCTCACCCTGAGGGCATTTACTTAGTCACATAATTAATTGGCTACTCAAATGTTTCAGTGCTATAGTCAACCTGAGTAAAGGCTATGGAATTGGACCCTGGGGGCAGGTCCTGCAAACTCTGGTCTGGCCTGCACTTAAAATGTAGGTCAACATAGCTACTACTCTCAGGGGTTTGACAAATCCACATCCCTGAGCACGGTAGTGATGCCAACCTAACCCCAGGAATAGACACAGCTAGATCAAAGGAATGGAATAACGCTTCTGTCCACCTAGGGCCTGGGGAGGTGGCGTTCCTACACCAATGGGAAACCCCCTTCCAGCATTTTAGGCTACGCCTACACTATGGGGTTATGCTGGGTTAACTACAGTGCTGTAATTATGCCTCTGTTGTCCCCAAAGTGTATCCATGGCCTCTTACGTGCATGCTTAACTTTATTCATGAGTTTCAGTGGGGCTACTCGAGAAAAGTTTAGTTGATGTGTAAGTGTTTGGTGCCTCAGTAAAAGAGTTAGTAGTGTTCTTTTACCAACTTTACTATCTCCACAAAACCAAACTCCATGGAATATGGGACGGTAGTCTGACAAACACTTTTGTGTGTATTTTTTCCCCTACCAAGCTAATCACTCTTAACAATAGAAAGAAGCGAAAAAACAAAACAGTATAACTGGCACCCAGTTTATGGACAAGGTCATAATCAATATGTAGCCAAATTCTTTTTCCTTATTGTTTTTTCTTGTTATTGAAGCAAAACTCACTATACATTCTGATTTTCATGAAATTACGTAGGCATGTAAATCTTAGGAACTAAGAGGTTTTGCATTAATTTCATAGCACTTCTACTGCATTTTAGTATAATTTTTTACTTGTCAGTATTTTTCTGGTAGATCAGGGAGCATTAGGAGAACCATTCACTAGCTACTTTAACCTCTAAAAAATTGTCCTAGCTGTAAAGGATAGACTGTAGTGTAGTGGCCAGAAAATGTCTTAATTATATTTCAAAGACTGAGTCCTAATCTTGTAAAAGTTTAACTTCTAGGGGGGTGAGGGAGGGGAGGCAGGAGACTTTTTCATCAATGTGATTATGGAGTAATTAATTTTTATCACTTTTCTAAAGCAAAAATAAAAAAAAAAACTTCAGCTGTTTCACATGTATTGAAAAACAAATTAACAAAAAGAGGTCTGTTATATACAATTGTGATATCTGTTAAAACAGCCATGTTAGAAAAAGTCTGGCTTTTTGAATGGCCAAGTTAAAGCTAATATGGCCCACTCCAGAAATTCAGTGCCCCAGACTTAGGAGTTCCAGAATGAAGAGGGGCAATGACTTAACACCTTTTTTGTCTTTTGTCTTGGCTGCTTATATAGCTAATACAACTTTCTATGGCTGAATTGCTCTTTTATCAGCTCTTTTTTTTTTTATCCCCACGTGAAATATTTTTGATCGAATACAAATCATTTGTTACAACCTGTAGATATGAAGGTACTAATGTAATACTCTGTGATTCCTATTTGAAAGTAATAGCCCATAAAAGATACTATTTTTTTTTCTCATTTAGAAAGTAGAATTGGAAACTGACAGCCACAGACAAAAATATTTGACTTATAGTACTTCAAAGTGATTTTATTGAAAAATTCAGGTTATTCCTTTGGAACAGTATTTTTCTCTCTGTAACTATTAATTAACCTTATTCATATATCCGTGCTTTAATCAGCTGCTGCAGGTACCAGTAACTGTTCATAAATATGAAGTTTCATTTGAATTCTGAAGACAGTAGCACATTAATTATACATTTATTTGAAGTCTTAACCCTCCCTTTTCTTTTACAGTGGCTTATTTCATGATTATAATTCCTTGAATTTGCCTTGGGCAACTGTAATTTTTATTCACCCCACTTTTCAAGGGCCAGAGCTATAGGAATCACTTCACACTATTTATAACTTGAGGAAGACAGGCTTATTCAGAAAGAACAGCCGCTTGTGAATCAGGCAGTAGATTGTACTCAGTATCCAAAAAAGATTAACTAGTGGTGAGGTCACGCTTCTCTAAGAAAGGCTAAAATCTTTTGGATGATCTATAATACTGAAGTCTTGACACGATGTCATCGTTAGGGCCATATTTCAAATAATGACATGCAATTATATACATAAACGTGTGTGCAATTGTATGCTTAAGATGCACTTGCCTTTTATGTGCGCAGTGTGTGTACAAATTGGATGATCAGAATCAGCCATTTGTTCCTGCAATAGCCTGGTTAGAGAGCTTACCGTTGTGACTGTGTGTGCAAGTAGATGCACACTTTGTGCATTGTGCACATTCAGTTACACGTCTAATATTAATAAAAATCAGGCTTGATTGTACTTTTTTCACAAGAGCAAGGGGATTTACATCAGTGTCAAGGCCACATTCCCTTATGGTTAGTACATTGTTCTTAACTTCCCATGCTCTTTGATTGATATGGTATGCTACTTCCTTTTCGACTCCTAAACTGGTGCATAGTGTAGCTGTCACTTGTTTTGGCTGGTGCTGCTTTCAATTCCACAGATGAACAGCCACATTTTGTTGACGGCTGAATGTCTGCTGGTGAGGATGAAAAGTATGTGATTCTGGGCTGGGGCAGGACACAGTAAGGGATGACGTTATTTCTTCTTCCCCAGGCCTAGGCAGTGATTGAGGAGGGGTGAGCTGAGGGCAGAGGTGAACTCTCTGCAATGCCCTGTACCCCTTTTACAGGCCTGCAGGAGACGTATACATTAATGCTGAACATTCCATCTGATGAGCAGCCACCCTTATCTTCCCTACCCTCAGCCCAAGTACTCTTACCATCCGTCCACCGCTAGGTGCAACATGACAGCCACTCTACTTAACAGCACATTGCAGCACTACACAACAATTTAGAGATGGGATTAAGGAGAATATTGCATCCATCTGAAACTACAGGAGGTTTGTCTGGACAGAATAGAAGAACCCAGAGTGGTATTTAACCAGGAAAACTTTGGTTATAACCCTTACTCTTGTGAAAAGAGTTATGGGATCTTTAATTGTCACTTTAAGTAGCTAGAACTTCAGGTTTATTTCTCATTGGAAAGACCCTCTTCTTGCAATACCCGGCTCCCTATGCCAACCAACTGGACCCACAGTAGTCAATCCCTTTTAGGATTTATTTGGCTACCAGGGCTTGGCTAATTAGCAAGAGTTTTTGGACTATGAATTATGATGATTGCAACATTTGCTTCTCAGCTATTTGTATCTGTTGTCTGACTGTGACTAAGAACAAGGTGATCTGTCTCCTCTTGCATCGGCCTCCACACAATGAGGGAGCCAGTCAGAATGCAAGGATTGTGTGGAGAGACATCCACATGTGCAAATTGGCTGTACTATCTTTGCCCCTGGTGAAAGGACACAGAACACGCAGGGCTTGACTGATCAGCAGTTTCTCACAGCTGTCAACACTCACTCATGTAAGTGCTCACCTATATGAGTAAGAGTTGCACCAGAGGGTTCCAAGGTAGGCATCAGTGTGGCTTGAATCATATGTCTTAAGTTGTTCACTTTTTAAGCCACGTCTACAATTTGTGTTTTGGTCTGTGGTTTCATTGTGTCTGAGCTGAGTCCCTTGGTGCCATGGTCTGACATGACTTCTCATTTAGAAACACACACACACAAAGCTTGTGTGGGCATATCCTTTACTGATACGTATCCAACACCCCTTTCTTCCTTAAAAGGATTCCCAATTGCTGCAATGCAACCTATCTGTCTGGCAGCTCAGACATTTTCCCACACACTGTGAAAGTGACTAGTACCAGGTTTCATTGAACACTGATCTTCAAATGCAGCTTGTCAGATTAATAACTTAGTGACCTAAAACAGAGTCTCCTTTCATAATTCCTACCACTGTGTCTTTAGCACCTATCTATGAGTCTGGTCTTTCTCTCTCTCTTTAATTAATTCTGCAAAATTCCGGCTGCTCAGTCTCTCCTTTGTAATATAGCGGAACCAATCAGCAATCCTAAACCAGCTGGTTAGCTATATGCTGGCATCGCTCATTAGTGCAGTCATAAACTTGTTCATCAAAATATTCTGGGGATGTTTTTATTGCTTTATTATGTTTGTAAAGCTCATTGTTTGCACACACTGAACACTGATTGAGATGAATGATGAACTGCTAGTTATAATTTCCAGGATGTTTACTGAGCAGGTATAATAGCCTGGCTTATGACTCTCTCATGCTTTTAAATCAGTTATTGCTGACATCATTCACTCTGCACCTATCACCTCTTTAATGAATAGACACCAAATCAACTATGTGTACAAGACTATGTCATATACAGTTTGAGCACTGGCAGTAAGTACTGCTAATGAAATAATACAAGGAGCTGCTGATTTTCTGGCTCAGCATCATCTCTGCAGGCAATTGTCCAACCCTATACTTGCCTGTACCAAAAGATACTGCTTATCTCATGTATTAGAATTCCAAGCGTAAGCCCTGTGTCAGTGTCTGCATTAGACTTCTCTATGCAGAAGCTTGCAGAAGAAAGTGAGAACAGTGGATGCTGCTTATCTATCTGCCAACGTCAATAAATAAATTAAAAAGCCATTTTCCTCAAAAACAGGCCCCTTGTTGAGACTGGCTTCTGACTGCTTTTCACTCTGCTACTATTCCCCACCCCAGTCTGTGTCTTCTTTATAAAAGATTATTCAGATTTCACAGCTGTGCCAAAGAGCTCCAGCATGCACCAAAAAGAGCACGTCTGCATTAATTCACATAGAAATGTAGGCAACAGTATCAAATAGACTGCTAGATGAGATCTAGCCCACTGGCCCACCAGCAGTTCATAATGTTCCCAGGAGGACGCTGGCTAGGTTTCTCAGGCTCCAAGCTGATTAAAACAAGGGTTAATGTTAAGGCCATATCGAGTATCTAGTTGGGGGTTAGGAGGGTTAGTGGAAGAGGCTGACAGCTGCCTCACAACTGGAGGTACAAGGGGCAGAGACAGCAGCTGCTAATTTAGGAATAGCAGAGAAAGATTGTAAAGAACAAGTTATATAAGAAAGAACATAAGCATATTCAGATATTACATGTTTGTGTATGTGTGTGTGTGTGCACGTGTGTGTGCAGTATAATTATTGAAATGTCTAAATAGACATGGAAGACCAAAGCTAAACAGCAATATGCTGTGCATACTGCTCTCTTAAAGCACTGAAGCTGCATTTCAGTTCTGTATTATTTATTATTAGTTAAGCACCAAAAGAGCGCTCAGTGCTGTAGAAGACACAAAATATAGACATGCCCTATCCTAAAGACCTTGCAATGTAAGCAATGCTGGACACAAAGCAGACAGACCCACTGGGAATAGCTAGCGTGCTTTTTAAATATGTAGCTTATGATTGGGATTTTCAAAGGAAGCGCTTTTGAAAATCTGAGCCTGTATCACGGTATTGTTGATGAATTCTTGTGAGCCACACAGATATGCATCTTTATGAGGGATTTAAATGAAAAGAGGTTGGCAAATCAAAATTAGAATGCAGCAAAGTCATTCCTGGTGGAAGGCAAAGAGAGTTGGATGTATAGGGCTTTGACATTGACATTCTGTAGCATCATTTTAAAAGTAGAGAATGTACCGCATCATAGACATAGGCATCAATCAGGTTAGAATCTGGTTCCAAATATCTCCAAAGTTCAGGAGTGTTTAGATCCAAGGTTTCATTGGACCCTTCTCTATTTAAAAGCATAGTGGACTTGCAGATCCCATGAGATTTCACAGCAAAGAACCTGCAGGGGACCACAAGGGTTTTCTGGAGCTGCAGTATGTTCCCAGGGCCACTTCCAAATCCTTACATTAAATTACAAAAATGAAGTCTTATCTGACAGAGAATAGCTATTGCTTTCAGCCATATTTTTAAAAGCTCTATTAAAGTTAGAAAAGTGTCTATGGGGGAACCTTTCCTCTAAGTCCAAGATGGTGGACAAGAGAGAGTCTTTGGGAGCTTTATAAAGTAAGAGTCCCTTTGAGAATTGGCAAAGCTCAAACAGAACTTTAAAAATAAATGAATGAAGCTTAGGGACTTCAAGCAAGGTAATGGAATTCCATGGTACCTGTGACACCTGCAGTTTGCCCAACAAATATACAGTATACTTTTCCAATAACAGCCATGTGTCAAATTCTGCACTGATTTACTCCTCATGAAGCTCCACTGTAGTCAGTCAATAGGTCTGAATAAAAGGTAACACAACTTAGAATTTGCTCCCCACGTGTTTTCCTAAAAAACCCCTAGTGCTACTTTTTAATTCTAAACCACATAAAATAGTCACACTAAATTAAATTACTTATAGAAGTGGTAAATCGGAGTCTTTGTGCCTATCTACCATAAACTTTTTGTTTCCAAAATGTATTTATTATTTACTGAACAGAGCAGATTTTTAGGTTCAGCTAATACGCACACAAAGTATTATGTCTAAACTAATGTAAAGATTATGAAATGGTTCTTGAATTCTGGATACAATAAAACTTTCTACTTGGCTTCCCATGATGTCACTAATGCTCCCCAAATGCTCTGATCTGAATTCCATTTTTATGACTGGATTCCATAATGTCAGTAGAGCAGTCCAGGTTAAGCATTTCAGGGAGATTATGTACATTTTATGTACAGTTAGGGGTGGGTTAAACTCATCCAGTCTTTGGCTTTAAGCTTTGCGCACCCCATCACCTAATCCAGGCTTTAGTTACCCAGAAAATTCAGAAATGAACTACGTACCATATTTTTGCCCTTAATTCTCTTATCTGGGGTTTCAGCAGATTGCATAACAAAGAAGAGGACTAAAACCTGTTGCTAGCTCCCTCTGCTAATCCCTTGCTCTTTGGCTACTTTCTCTGTGTACTGTGAAGTGCCTCAGATTGCTGAAAATGGAACACACCACTATACACGTCTATTCTTTTTTTCTTTCTTTCTTTCTTTTTTTTGGTGGAAGGCAGATCAGTAGTTGTTCCATTAGGTTGTAACTGGAAAGGTTTATAAAACATTTCCTTCTCAATCATGATTCGTGAGTAGATCACATTTAACATAAGAATTCATACCTCTGTAATTATGCCAGTGTCAGTTTATTAGACACTCTTCCCAGAAAAAATGATTGCTTATGAGTTTGGGAATGTTGATATTAACATAAACAAAGATTTATTGGATTTAAGTTAGAATTTAAACTGTAGTAGCTGTAACTTAAAATAACAGATTGCAGTTTTATTGTGTTGTTCTTCTAAGGATTTCAAAACACTTTGCAAACAGCTAAGCTTTGCAACACCCCACAGAGGGTCTCTGTTGCTGAAATGAAGCTTCCTTTGTAGTGCAATGCTGCAACTCTTTAATAGCACACTGCTAATACTCCCAAAGAATGTATGTCCAGAGGCAATGTCCTATCTATTTGAAACTTCAGGAGAGTGTAGGTAGGAGAGTGTAGTTACCTGAGTTGGAATGATGGTACTATCAGCCAGGCACCCTCACTAGAGCTGGTCAGAATTTTTTCCCTCTTGGAAAACTTTGGAAAACTTGCTTCATTTTTATCAATCATTTTTTATCAAAGTTTTCAGTGGAAAAATTGTATGCATTGTTGTTATAGCCGTATTGATCCTAGGATATCGGAGAGATGAGGTGGGTGAGGAAATATCTTTTATTAGACCAACGCTTGTTGTTGAGAGACAAGCTTTCTATCTTGTTCAGGTCAGGGATCCAGCTCTGTGTAAGCTGGAAAGCTTGTCTCTCTCACCATCAGAAGTTGGTCCAATAAAAGACCACTTTTGTCATAATGGAAAAATTGACTTTTAATAAACAAACAAAAACAATTTTTTCTTTGTTTTTTTTTAATGAAAATTTTAAAGAAAAACAGCCACTTTCCAAAAAATTTAATTTCCAGGAAAACCCAGTTTTCCATCAAAGGTTTGTTGGAAAATTTTCTAGCAGCCCTAATGCTCATATTTATGAATAGTTCTATGGGCTCTTTCATGGGCACAAGCTGTCAGTGTCTAGTGGACAATATAGATGGAGAAACTTTTTCTAATTTAATATATTTTCCAACATTCTGCTTGTGCTTATTAAAAGCAGAAACATTGTTTTCTTCCTCTTTTGCTCAGTCTACACACCTCTGGCTTAAAAGATTGGTGGTGATTTCTCACAGGAGCAAACCTGAGGAAAAGGGAATGCTTGGTGGTGAAAACTGGCCTTGGCTAGTGTGACTGAGTATAGGTATCTTGGGGTAAAGAGTGACTAAAAAATTGAAAATACCTGCCATATCTCAGAATTATAAACTGTAGTCCTGAAGGGAGCTAAACCCTAGCCAGGAAGTAGAGTCTAGATTTCCAAAGATATTTGGTGTTGCTGTTCTCAGGTTTCCAGTGCCTCACTGATTTAGGAACCTAAATCTCATTTTCAAGAGGAATTTAGGTAGTTAGGAGCCAAAATCCCAAGTGCCTGAATCACTTTTGAAAATGAGATTTAAACTCCTAAATTAGCTAAGTGTTGCAATTCCTTACAAATTTACTTTACAAATCTGAGCTTTGCCATGGGAGGTGCCCTTTCTCCAAGGGAGGAACACATCCTGGACCTTGGGGTAAGAGTACTCTGCAAACAGAATGCTGAACAAGAGTGTGACATACTCTGAACTTACTCTGTTTTGGGACTGTGAATGTTGCTGAAAAGCTAGGCACTCTTCGCAGTGAGAGACAGCTGCAATACAGAGTATTGGTAAGAAGTGACCGCCAGTATAGGCCCATACGCAGCTGATGTTAAAGCGCTGCCATGGCTTTAACATTGCTGCCCTTTCTTCTGCCTCCCCCCCCCAAGGGCTGCCGACGTGGGGGGTGGGGAGCAAAAGGGACAGCTGCCCTGGGGCCCACTGATTTAAAAGGGTCCAGGGCTCTCGGCCGCAGCTGCCCCACTGCTACCATGCCATGGCCGGAGCCCCGGGACCTTTAAATTGCCAGGCAGTGTGGAAGGGCTGGCTAGGGGAGGCTGTCCCCAAGCCCCGCTTCTGCTCAATGCCCCACCCCTTCCAGGGGACTGGAGCCAGGCCTCCGTACCGGTAAGTCTTTTATGTTACTTTCACCCCTGGGGTGAGGGCTCTGGCTGGGAGTGCAGGCTCTGGGGTGGGACCAGAAATGAGGGGTTCAGGGTGCAGGAGGGGGCTCTGGGCTGGGGCAGGGGGTTGGGATGTGGACTCTGGGGTGGGGCTGGAGATGGGTTTGGGATGCAAGAGGGGGCTCCAGTATGGGGGGTGGAGTTGAGGGGTTTGAAGTGTGAACTCTGGGCGGGAGTTTGGGTACGGGAGGGGGCTCAGGGCTGAGGCAGAAGGTTATGGTGTGTGGGAGGGTGCGGGCTCTGGTGGGGGGTGCAGGCTCTGGGGTGGGGCTAGGGATGAGAGTTTTGGGGTGCAGGAGGGGGCTCTGGGCTAAGGCTGGAGTTTTTGGAGTGTGAGAGGGGGCTCAGCGCTGTGGATTGTGGTGCGGGAGGGGGTGAGGGTCCTGGGAAGGAGTTTGGGTGTGGGAGGGGGAGCGGGCTCCGGGAGATGTTTACCTCAGGGGCTCCCCGGAAGCGGCGACATATCCCTTAGCTCCTAGGCATAGGGGCATCCAGGCTGTTCTGTGCAGTGCACACTGTCTCTGCCCACAGGTGCCACCCCTGCACTCCCATTGACTGGCATTCCTGGCCAATGGGAGCTGCAGAACTGGTACTCGGGCCAGGTGCAGCGTGCAGAGGGACAAGGAGCCGCACAGAGCCAGGTAGGGAGCCAGATAGCCATGCTCCAACAGGACTTCTAATGACCCAGTCAGTGTTGCTGACCAGAGCCGCCAGTGTCCCTTTTTGACTGGGGGTTGAGGTTGAAAACCGGACATCTGGCAACCCTACTGGACCATTACTTTTTGCTTTCTTCTTTAGGCCTATTGCACTCATAACTTCATTTTCCTTTTGTGATGTGATAGCCACTTTATGTTACAAGATTTCCAAAGTCTGTCATAATTTAAATAGGTCTCTGTCTGTCTGTCTGTCTGTCTGTCTGTCTGTCTCTCTCTCTCTCTCACACACACACACACACACACACGCGGTATAAATTGGATTGAAAAGAAGAAAGTTACAGGCAGATGATACAGCAGGCAAACCAGCCAGCTGTGAAGGAAGCTGACATGTTGTACTAAAGCAGAAACACAATATAATAGGGAAATGCGGTTCTTTGTTCAGATCCGTTTCCTATTAACACTTAGAATGTTACGCTTGTGCATGCCATCCCCTGAGGACCGCTTGGTTGGCCTTACATGAATAACAGTGGAGTATGTAAAACTGCTAGATGCATAAAACTGCTGTGCAATCATAGAATGTTCTCTCTTGTGTGTGTGCGTGTATTTTTAAATCTGAGCTATTTATTGTGTGAAACTTTGAGTTAAATACGATTGTGTTGCCAGGGGCCAACTGCTAACATTGATTTTAAAAGGTGAGAGCCCAAGTGAGAGACTATGGCAATTGGAGCATGATATTTCAAATCACAGGCTATTAAGGAGGTACAAACTTTTTCAGTATCAAAGGGATGGGGTGGAAACAGAGGACATAACGCCAGTTAGGTGAGCTGGCCGCATGGACTTCAGTGAAGAGTTATGAGTCTGATGCCAGATGAAGACATCTGTGTCTCTGCTTTGCAGATATTCAGGTAGCTACAGGTATATGGTGCAGAACTGGTGGATGGTTCACCTTGAAGCATTGGTTCCTGCTAAGTGGGGTCAAGTGGGAGATGAAAGAGTCAAAACAGCAGCCTGTGTGTCAGATCCAATATGCCTTGGTCTAATTGGGGGATAGTTATTTTCTGGAATCAGAGGAACAGATGTCGCCAGTTTTAGAGGAAATGCCCAGGCCAGAGACACAAAAAGAAAGGGATGGGGGGAAAACAAGCGAACTTTAGAAGTTTAGAAAGATAATGACAAATATACAAAGAGCCCTTTTCTCAAAGAAACATAAGTACTTATACTATAGATACATAGGGATCATCACTTCAGCCATTTCAAGGCATGCAGCCACACTCAATAGTTTGGGATAGAAAATAAATAACACCATATACAGTGAAACAACAAGGTAAGGAAATGGACCAAATGTAATGCTCTAAATTAGCATTGGTTCTCCTCAATACTCAGTATGGTATGTCTTATACCATACTGGGACATTGGTTCAAGACTGATTCAAATAGACAAATGCTACCTGTTGCATTACCAGCACCGTTTCCTGCAGCACCTTGGTTTTCCTTGGAAGTCCCTCTGCTCAAGCCCAATCCAGCAGAGTGTGACCCTCTTGAGTAGCACCCAGATTGTGAAGCAACTCCCCACCACCTGTGTGTGCTCTTAGTGTGTGGAAGACTTGTTTGTGCTTGCTGTGGACCAGCTGCCTGAAGCCACCAGCCTGTGGCAACATACACACTATCTCAGACCTCTGCAGGTCTTGCTCTTTCTGTACTGGTTAGCAAAGCCACACACCAACTCCTGAGAGCGCCCAGTGCTCCCTGCAGTGTCCAGCCTCTTATCCACTGAACTCATTGAATTACCAGACCTACCGTTCCCACAGGAACAGTACATTGCAGCTTATTAGTTATACTTCAGAACACAGGTCTGCTGAACACACAGCACTTAGGCATATTTATAGTGAAAACAAGAGTAAGTTTATTATCAAAGAACAGAGATTCAAGTGATAGTGAGGAAGGGTATTGGAAACAAATGGTTACATATCAAACAGAATCATATTGTGTCTTCTAGAGACTAAATTTATCTAACAAGTTATCGTCCTGTCTACAGAAGCTTATCTCATCCAACATTCTCTCCAGTGTTTTCAGCCAAGCCTGGGTGAGATCCCTTTTTCAGAAAGCAAACTCGCTGCACATTTACTTCCTAGGTGAAGGATGCCAGGGTATCATTGTTGCCCCCAGCTACACCAGAACAAACTTTTGATGGGCACCTCAAGATAGAGTGTCCCCACGACTCTGCTTACATCTTTCTGTTAGTTTCCTTCTGAAGTCCCCACCAGTTCCTCATTAGCATTTGACTTAGAATGCTAATGGTTGCTGATTATGAAGCAGACAAATACACAGTTGACGTGTAAACTGATAGATAGGTAAAAATCTCTTCTATGAAAGAGAGCCTGCTTTTCACCTTTGCTGGGGACCAGTCCCTATACACAGACCTTAAGAACAGAATTTACTGTGAATATACATAACTCATTACACAGCATCCACACATGCATTTTGTAAAGATATTGCTGACCAGTGTGACACAGGTTTTTATTAGACAGCTCACATGACACTCTTGTGAACCAGAATGTAAATACCAGACCCAGCGGCACCCCTTATGCCCTCTGCCAGTTGGCACGAGGAGGTCCCTGGATCACACACAGTTTATGAGATCTGACAAGCTCATAGCCCAAGAATGTGGTGGTGCAGTGGTATTTGTTGAGTCTTCAATAGAAATGTTGATAAGGACATGATTTTTCTATGCATTAGACAGATGCAGGGTAGGCTTAGAGTAATTTGCTGACTTTTCTGCTTTGGAAAATGTGCATCCCTATGATATATTCACTTCACAAAATCTCATTGCTGTGTTCGCCTCTACGATACTGAGGGCATGAGCTGGGAAAGGAAGGTGTATAGAAACAATCTGAAGATTTATAAAGTAATCTCATAGTCTGTAAATGCAGAGGAGAAATGTATCTTGAGTTATAACCTTTACTGGAGCTCTTATTAGAACCCCTCCCAGAAGTACAGCTTGAATATGGCTACAGTCAAATGCAAGTACTCCACTTCAACGCTTTACTACAAAATATTGCATCTATGTTTTTATGTGTAATTTTTCTGAACCCTCACCACTTCTGCTTTTCTGCCCTGAAATTTGAATAGCTGAGTCTGAAGAAGTTTAAACAAAGACTTGTAGGAGCTTTTTTTCTGATGTGATAATCAGGTGGTTTGGTGAGCTTTGGAATATAAGTCACTTCCAGTGTGCAGTGTTTGTTTTAAATTCTAAAGGGCACACAAAGACTCCTAAACGATTAGTGAACTGGGCCTCGCAAATCTGTGTTAATGCTCTTCTTTGACAAAAATTGACCATGTCATTGAGAAAGTGATGTGGGGAAGATAAATACAATGGAAGAGCAAAAAGCAAAAGAAAAGAGTTTTAGTGATAACATATTTTCCCTAGATCTCATAGAACATGTACAAATAAAGAGTACACTGAAAGAAAGACAGAACCGGTTTAAGTATTATATCAGGAGAGTCTGATCTCAGGCTATGAAATACTGCAGTGCTCTTTCAGACTGTCATAATTCAAAAGTACAATGACAGTGTGGTAGCTGTGAGCCAGGCTGCAGCCTAGCTTGAAAGAAAAAACAAGAAAAGATCAGAGTGTGTATTGGGATTAGAGGAGGTTAGCTCATATTCTTATGGAAGGTCCCTAAAATACCTGCCATGACCTCTTGTGTGGCAGAATAAATTTCAGTGATGGAAAAAATGGTGACACATTGCCCAAGATCCAGCTTTGAAGATTGGGCAATGTTATGTTAAAGCGTGATTGGAAAGCTCTGCTCAATACATTTTAACGAAACAACTTCCAGGAACATCAACCCCCCTTCCTTCCTCCCCAAAACAGTAAGGAATCCAAATGGCTAATAAAACATAAGAACTCAAAGATGTTGTACATGAGCCATGTTTCTGGACTTATTATATTTTTAAATGTCAGTTTTCCCACAGCTGTTAGCATACTATATTTACTAAGGTATCAGACTTACTAGCTAAAAGAGAGACATTTCTTTAGGCTATTGACTTCTATGAGCATTTTGTTAAGAAAGGCTTCATTTGACCAGTTTGTGTGTAGTAAGTAGAGATCATGACTCCTCGGTACTTGAAAGAGCCAGCTGAGAGCTGTTCAATGAAGAGTAAACTATTCTCTCCCCTATGAAACTGTTTTCTATAAAATCAGTTCACCCGAGTGCAAAATGATACAGGCAACAGGCAGATATGCACAGTCCTAAAGCACTACCTACTTTCTGAAACTGTCTTGTGAAATTAGAGGAAAGGTAAGTTAAAATTTAAAGTTGGAGGAATGGTCATATGTTCTCTGTGGGTTGTATTTGCCCTGGATTGCGTTAGCTTCTATCTGTGTAACCCAGGGTGTCAGGGTCACTGGCAGTTGTGAGTCTCCCTCGAGAGGTGTGTTGGTGGTGTAAATAGCCCACAACTTGGGCTCCAATGGGGGGCCATAAGTGGCCAGCTCAGTCTGTAATGAGTTAGCGATGGCTGCGGGTGAAAGGGCTGAGACTAGGGCATACGTAGGATGTGATGATACAGTGCTTCCCCCATTGCTAGGGCTTCCATAGAGCTCTAGATGCACTTTAAGCCTGCCCACCCTTGATGGAAACCATAATAGAGGGATCAGAGTGGTACCCATGTAAGTCGGTATCAGCAAACAGAACAAGGAGTACTTGTGGCACCTTAGAGACTAACAAATTTATTTGGACATAAGCTTTTGTGGGCTAAAACCCACTTCATCAGGTGCATGCAGTGGAAAATACAGTAAGAAGATATATATACACAGAGAACATGAAAAAATGGGTGTTGCCGTACCAACTCTAATGAGACTAATCAATTAAGGTGGGCTGTTATCAGCAGGAGAACAAATCAGACGTCAAGAATTATAACATTCAAAAACCAGTCGGAGAACACTTCAGCCTCCCTGGTCACTCAATTACAGACCTAAAAGTCGCAATTCTTCAACAAAAAAACTTCAAAAGCAGACTCCAATGAGAAACTGCAAAACTGGAATTAATTTGCAAACTGGACACCATTAAATTAGGTTTGAATAAAGACTGGGAGAGGATGGGTCATTACACAAAGTAAAACTATTCCCCCATGCTAATTTTTCCCCTACTGTTACTCACACCTTCTTGTCAACTGTTTGAAATGGGCCATCCTGATTATCCCTACAAATTTTTTTTTCTCCTGCTGAAAATAGCCCACCTTAATTGATTAGTCTCTTTATATTGCGTATGGCAACACCCATTTTTTTATGTTCTCTGTGTGTGTATATATATCTTCTTACTGTATTTTCCACTGCATGTATCCAATGAAGTGGGTTTTAGACCACGAAAGCTTACGCCCAAATAAATTTGTTAGTCTCTAAGGTGCCGCAAGTACTCCTCATTCTTTATTTTGATAATAGAGGGAGGCAATGTTGCGCCAGAGTGGATTGAAGTTTCTAGCCTGTTGCAATATTGAGGGACAGTCTAGCTTGCCATCTGTGTGTGTTTGTGGATGTGGGGAGAGAGAGAGGGTGGATGTTGCCATAACAACTCTAATTTAAACATTTAGGAAGCTGTTAGGTATGTGCTTTGCAAACTGTGTATTTTAATCCTCTAAGTATAAGGTTAATTGTATCCCATTGTATGCACTTGAGCTAAAATGGAAACTTTAGAAGTTGACCCCAAACAAAATATTTTATTTAGATTTTAAGCTTTTCTTAATAATTAAAAAAAAATTAATGGAAATTTTGAAACAAAAATGAGTTTCAGAGAAAAAAATCAGTAAGTTATGTTTAGAAAAAGGCAAAATGAAACTTTTTTTTTTTTAAATTGGAGGGGCTCTTTTCTGAGATAAACAATTCAGTAAAACTGACAAAAATTCATGAGACATTTGTGTTGCCAAATCTGTATGTTTTACTGAAAAAAATTTTATCTAAAAAATTTCACCCAGTTCTAGTAGGATTTAAGTATGTACTTAAGTGCTTTGTTGCATCAAGGCCTGTGTGCCAAGATGCCCAAGTGACTAGTATGCCTTGGAGCCATACCACCTGAGGCTGGTCTGTAGTTGGATGGGGAATCTCCAGTGTGTTCTAGGTGGTAATTCAGCAGGTGGCACGCTTTTTATTCTTCATCAGTACTAATCTGATACCTGCTATTAGTGGGCATTGCTCCGGTGGGGGCCATGTCTGTTGGGTCTGATGTAGAGCTAAGCTCCCCCTCCCTGGGATCATTAAAAGACTGGTATATTTGTTCAAAATTAGTTCAAAATTTCAAATGATCTTGACAAACGGGAGAAATAAATAGAAGTAAATTCAACAAGGACAAATGTAAAGTACTTAGCACAGAATAATCATTTACACAAATACAAAATGAGAAATGACTGCCTAGGAAGGAGTACTGCAGAAAAGGATCTGGATCAAAAACTAAATATGAGTCAACAATGTAACACTGTTGCAAAAAAAGTGAACATCATTCTGGGATATATTAGCAGTAGTGTTGTAAGCAAGACATGAGAAGTAATTCTTCCACTTTACTCAGCACTGATAAGGACTCAGTTGGAGTACTGTGTCCAGTTCTGAGCACCACGCTTCGGAAAAGGTGTGGATAAATTGGAGAAAGTCCAGAAGAGAGCAAAAAAACTGATTAAAAGTCTAGAAAACATGACCTACTAGGAAAGATTGAAAAAAAAAACTGGCTTTGTTTAGTCTGGAGAAGAGAACTGAGGGGGGGCCATGATAACAGTCTTTAAATAAGTAAAAGGTTGTTATAAAGAGAAGAGTGATAAATTATTCTCGTTATTTTCTGTGGACAGGACAAGCAGTAATGCACTTAAATTGCTGCAAGGGAGATTTAGGTTGGACATTAGGAAAAACTTCCTAAGTGTAAGGGCAGTTAAGCACTGGAACAAATTACCTAGGGTTGTTGTGGAATTTCCATCACTGGAGGTTTTTAAGAACAAGTTAGACAAACACCTGTTAGGGATGGTTTAGTTAATACTTAGTCCTGCCTCAGTGCAGGGGACTCGAGGTCCCTTCCGGTCCTACATTTCTATGATTCTAGTTGTGGTGATGTCTTGCTGTTTATCATGACAAAAAATTTTTTGGCAAGACCACAGCGTTGTCATGCCTTAAAATGCAAATCCTAAAAGTCATAGCACTTTTTTTTCTCAAATATATCAAGTATAGAGGTTTTTTATATTAAAAACTTCATAAATTAATTCAAATGGGAAAAATTCAAAACAAAAAATATTGATATAATTTTTACTAAAATGGTACTATGCTTGCTTTGATAAAATAAATTTATACAACCTTGATTTACATGGCTTTATAGCTCTAAACTCGTTCTATATAAAGTAAAGTAATGCTGTGGAGAAGCACTTGCTGTAGGTAGGACTCAGAAAGATAACACTGCATTGGTAATACTTGGTTCCCATTCGGAACGTTGTTTTTTCAACTAAAAGAGCTAGAAATTAATTCTTTTAAAATACAAGGTAAAGCAATTCGGTAGAGGACTTTGGTGCAGCCATGCCTTTTTTAAAAAAAATTGCAAAACGCTCTGTATTCCTAACAAACTATGAGTGTATGACAACTGATCACCCTCAGCCCTGGTGTCCTGCCCAAAATCCCATTTGGGTAATTACCCTATGTCTCCCAAAATTTCCTATGGAGATTTCGGCCCAAAACTGACTCAAATGGAAGTGTGCCACGTACTGAATCACCAACACCACTTCCTGCAGCACCCTAGAATGTTCTTGGAGATCTCCCATCTAATTGTTGGCCATGACCAACCCGGTTTGGCTTATGGGAGCAGACCAGATCACAACCTGAGGCTGATATGGCTGCTAATCATGTTGCTTATTAAGAATATTTAGTCAGATACATTTATGGAGGGAGACTGTATTGCATTAAACGTTTCAAATGAGTTCAGTATATTTTATTTGTAAATTACTTTGTGACCCTTTGTAAAAAAATGTAATGCATGGAATGCACGTTTTGATATAATAAAAATTGGAGGTATACTTATCTCCTAGAACTGGAAGGGACCTTGAAAGGTCATAGAGTTCAGCCTGCTGCCTTCACTACCAGAACCAAGCATTGATTTCTGCCCCAGATTCCTAAGTGGCCCCTTCAAGGATTGAACTCACAATACTAGGTTTAGCAGACTAGTGCTCAAGCCACTGAGCTATCCCTCCCCTAATAGTTTAAGGCTATTTGTATAATAACTTTTTGTATTACAGGTATGTGACTGAACATAAAAAGCAGGAAAACAGCTTCTCTTAAGTTTGATGATTTAGGACTAAATTATTTTGATGTGACTCTTGAATATCTGCTTTTGATGTCTGTAAACAAATCTTCACTGGTATGTTGCTTAAGTTGATCAACAAGGGCACCAGGGCTAACTGTGACCAGCTAATGCATTTTTAAGAACAACTGTATTTGTCTACAGGTCAGGTCAGGTTAGGCCTGCTACTGTAATGAGAGTAGGCAGTACTGCCTGCGTCTCATCAAACCCACTGCCTTATGGGTAGTCCGGGAGGATGTAAGGCGAAGGGAACAACCCCTGACAGAAAAGCCCCACTGCCTTGTGGGAGAATGTGGGAGAATGAAAGGCTATGGGAGTAAACTCAGACAGAAAATCTGAAGTGGAGCCCCAAAGGTGGTCAGGTACTAATATTTTAGTATCTTTCCAGCAACTCCTGCAGTGGATCAGGTATAAGATGTATTGGTTCTTTCTCTCCTCTGGATTTTACTGGTGACACAGGGAAGGGGGTCTTGATGCATGGGCAACTCAGGGCCTCCATATCATCTGTCCAGGCTTGCATCCTGGAGAGGTACTCCAGCTTCACCTCGAGCGTCAACACGACACAGGAGGCAGCAGTCACCGGCTCTAAGCTCTTACTCTTTTGGCATAGAGTTAAGAGCCAGGGGCTGTCTCCGAGGGTGGGAGAGATCGTCATATCTCACTGGACAACCATTGCCTTCCATAAAACTGGGCAGCCCCCAGACAACAGGGTGTTGTCCTGCCACACTCTGCCTGCTTCAATGGATGCTTGGAACTTAGAGTTTTATAACTTGACAAGTAGACTGTAACCAATGCAGCAGGCAAATCAAGTAAAAGAAAGAAAACATCCTTAAAGATAGGGTGCTGGAACATTTTCACCATGATAACTGGATTATCTGAGGAACTTCAACGGATCAATGATGCATATAAATCTGCTGTGATCAATGATGAGCTGAAATGACTCAGTGTGGATATTGCATCACTCCAAGAAACAAGGCTAGCATCAAGCGGATCTTTCAGAGAAAAAGACTACACATTTTTCTGGCATAGGAAAAGTGCAGAAGAAGCATGAGAGCATGGAGTGGGATTTGCCATCAAGAGCTCACTTCTGGGAATGACTGAGCCACCTGCAAATGGATCTGAGAGAATTTTGGCATTAAAACTTGTTCACATCTGAGGGTCCAGTCAATCTTGTGAATGTATATGCCCCAACACTCTCCTCATCTTCTGACATCAAGGACCAGTTCTACGACCAGTTGAACACCACCATCAGCAAGATTCCAAAACACAAATATGTTTTCCAGCTAGGGGACTTTAATGCAAGGAGGGGAGCAGATCATGAAGCATGGACCAATTGTCTTGGTCAACACGGAACTGGTAAGATGAATGGAAATGGTCAGAAACTGCTAGAATTTTGTTCCTTTTACAATCTCTGTGTAACAAACTCATTCTTTCAGACAAAGTCACAACACAAAGTATCACAAAACATCCCAGATCTGGTCACTGGCACCAACTGGATCTTATCACAAGGTGTACTAACCTTAACATCATCCTTATTACCCGCAGTTATCAAACATGTACGGCACAGTCCAGTATGACGGCTGAGTGTCTGAAGCTTTTCATATTTGTAGCAGAGTTAATCAAGGTTGTGTACTTGCCCCAACTCTGTTTGGGATTTTCTTCTCCCATTTACTGAAACAAGCTTTTGGTTCCTCAGTTGAGGGAATCTACTTGCACACAAGATCTGATGGAAAGCTGTTCAATCTTGTAAGACTCAGATCTAAAATCAAGACTTGAGAGGCCCTTATCCAACATCTTCACTTTGCTGATGACTCAGCGGTGACAGTCTACCCAGAAGTTCATCTTCAAAGCCTAGTGGACAGTTTTTCCAAAGCCTGCCAATACCTCAGGCTTACTGTAAGCCTAAAAAAGATAAACACAATGTGCCAAGGAGTTGAGGAAGCATCCTCCATCAAGATCAACTGTGCACTTGAAGTGGTGAACAAGTTCACATACCTGGGGTCCACTATCGCTGACAACCTTTCATGTGAAACAGAACTCAATATCCTCATTGGAAAAGCCACCACAACAATGTCTAGACCAGTCATCTCTAACCCTTTTACGCCCAAGATCACTTTTTGAATTTAAGGAAAACCCCGGATCACGCCGCCATGTCACTCGCTCTCCCCTACCTTCATGCATTTCACCAGGCTGCGGCCGGGGTTTGGGAGGGAGTGCAGGCTCTGGGCTGGGGCTGAGGGGTTTGCAGTGGGGGGTGGGGGTCTCTGGGCTGAACTTGGGGCAGAGACTTTGGGTGCAGGCGGGGGTGTGGGCTCTGGGAGGGAGTTTAAGTGCAGGTTGGAGCTCTGGGCTGGGCAGAGTATTGGGCTGCAGGAGGGACTGCAGGATGCTGGTTCTGGGAGGGGGATCAGGGTTGGGGCAGAGGTACATGGTGTAGGAGGGGGGTTGGGGTGCAGGAGGAGGCTCAGGGTGCTGACTCTGGGAGGGAGGTTGGGGTGCGGGCTCCCGCCCGGCGGCACTTACCTTGGGCAACTCTCAGTCAGTGGTGCAGTGGGGCTAAGGCAGACTCCCTGCCTGCCCCGACCCCATGCCACTTCCAGAAGGAGCCAATACACACCTGCGGCCCTGGTGGGGCATGTAGCTCAGCGAGCTGCCCCTCTCTGTGGGCACCTTCCTTGCAGCACCCATTGGACACAGTTCCCCTTACCTGGCCAATGGGTGCTGCGGGGGCGATGCTTGCAGGCAGAAGCAGCACGCAGAGATCCTTTCTCCTCGCCTAGGCCCACATGGACATGCTGGCCACTTCCAGGAGTGGCGTGGGGCCATGGGAGGCAGGGAGCCTGCCTTAGCGGCAGCCCCACTACACCACCGGAGATCGCGATCAACTGGGAGAGTCTCCAGGATTGACCAGTTGATTGTGATCGACCAGTTGATGACCACTGGTCTAGACTGAACAAGAGGGGCTGGCAAAAAATGAACTGACAGAACACACAAAGATCTGTGCATATCGTGCATGTGTTATCAGTACTCTTTTGTATGAGAGCGAGACATGGACACTATACTCTCATCAGGAAAAGAGACTCAACAGCTTTCATATGCATTGCCATCATTGAATCTTTGGAATCTCCTGGAGGGACAGAGTCACCAACACTGAGGTGCTCAAGCAGGCCAGCACACCCAGCATGCGAACACTCGTCAAACAGAGACACCTCCACTGGCTTGTGTGCCAAATAGATGATAGGTGCATCTCAGAAGACATCCTCTACAGCGAACTGGCATCTGGAAAAAGACCCAAAGAACGCCTCAAAGAAATGGACATGGATGTGGACAAATGGGAAGATCGCACTCAAGACTGCAGCCTTTGGAAAAAGCGCTTAACAAAGGTCTCCGGAGTTATGAAAGGAAGCATTCGAGCTTAGCAGAGGAGAAAAGAGCTCGCAGAAGGCAGAGTCCAAATGGTCAAAACATCACCTTTAAATGTGACTGATGCGGCAGAGATTGTCTCACGCGAGTGGGTCTCTTCAGCTACATTCATGGCTGCCATAAAATCAATTGAGTAAATTCTTTTCTTCTCAGGGCCATGTATCTATGGTCTCTCAAGACTGAAGAATGCCTACTACTACTATTTGTCTACAGTTGGTACTAACTGGTGTTTGAGAACATGTTAATTAACACGTTAGCTAACATATTTGCAAAACACACCTCGTCTTCCTCATCCAGACAGTACCCTTTGAGGCCTTGTCTAAACACACACAAGTTATATGACATTAAATATATTGGTATAGTAAAAGTGGTACAACAGTCCTGGTGTGGATGCAGTTATATTGGTAGAAATGTGGTTATACTTGTCTAGTTTATTCCATTATAAGAAGGGATATATATTCTACCCAAAGAAGGCACCTTTATCCTATTATAAATATGTCCATGCTAAGAGTTATAATGACATAACTAGTTTAGTTTAAAAAAAATCAGACCATTAGCTGACCGTTATACTGGTACAAAAACTCTGTGTAGATCAGGCCTGAACTTTCTTCCCTTCATCGTTGCTAGTAAGGGTATTTGCATGAAAATATAAGATCTTGGTTTCTTAAAACCTACATTTTTCTCCCCTTTTGAATACCCTGTCTGAACTCCTTGTTCAGATTATGGCACTATTTTGAATGTATATAACAGAAATGGAAAATAAAAAGTATTAAAGAACTGCTGGCACCTGGTGGTAAATATTTGAAAAACATTTTTAGCAACAGTTTGGATTATAAATCATATGTTTTCTGAAGATGTCTTTCCTCATTCATTATCACCAAGACCATTTTTGTGAAAGAAGATCTTTATCTTTTATTATTTCCTTTACCGCTTACGCTGGTTTCATACCTGCAGCCAATCTTATTTGAGACATCCCAAACACAAGGTTTTAAAGGGGTCTCAAAGATGTACCATGTCTTGTTATTTCCCAACAGTGGAATTTCATCAGAAGGAGAACTAAACATTTGGAGGAAAAAATCCAAGTTTCATGCAAACATGCTAATAATGAAGAATCAGAAATGATAGCTATGGTGAAGTATATGCACACATACAAAAGCCTAGAGGAGGGGATTACTTGGAAGGTCATTTTGATTTTCTGCTTTTTATTTCATTGCTTATAGGCGCCATGAAGGCAGGGGCGGCTCCAGGCACCAGCATGCCAAGTGCGTGCCTGAGGCGGCAAGCCACAGGGGGCGCTCTGCCAGTTGCCGCGAGGGAGGCAGGCAGGCTGCCTTCGGCGGCATGCCTGTGGAGGGTCTGCTGGTCCCGCGGCTTTGGCAGACCTCCCACAGGCGTGCCGCCAAATCCGCGGGACCGGGGACCTCCTGCACGCAAGCTGACGAAGGCAGCCTGCCTGCAGTGCTTGGGGCAGTAAAATACCTAGAGCCGCCCCTGCATAAAAGACATGAGTTTTGTGGGTACTGAAAGAGGAGAAGGTAGTGGTTTGGTGGAGTGGGCTGGGAGGTTTTCATGTAGGAAAAGGACATGCATAAATCTTTAAAGGTTGGCATTTTTGCTGGAGGAAAGGGATGTAGGCTTGGATAGGATGGATAAAAGTGAGAAGGAGAAGTTTAAAGTTGATACATTGGGCAAGAGGGAGCAGTATGCATGCAGAAAATTTTAGCAGCTGTGTTTTGGATGGATTAGAAAATATGATTTATATGCAGAAGAACTCTTTGTCAGTATGGGTCATTAAGGTGTACAGTATGAGTATATTCTGAGAGAGAGATTTTGTATTCTGCTGTGGCCCTGGTATGCCACTCTGGTGTGTTAACAGTGCCTCAGTAGCACTGAGCAGAGGACTACAGAGATTTTGTGCTGCTGCAGGCTGTGGGGTAGCCCATAGGCAGGTCAAGGGGTTTTCATGAATTAGGTACGTAAGGGTGCAGAAGTGCTGAGCCATGCGGCAGCCCAGATTCAGAAGGGTTCACTGATGTCTTAAAGCCACCTTTGTCCTCTCCCCAGCACAGCACAGAATCTAAGCTCCATTGTGGGTGTCTTTCGTAATATATACATGTAACAAAAAGTACTTTAAGAGAACCTCTCTTATAACCCTTCCAAGCTGAGCTCTTACAGTGTTCCAAAGCAGGTCCCCCTCCTGTGCACCTCACCAAGTGTGCAAGCTCCCTCCTCCCTCAACCATTTTATATCTTACAAACCTTTCTTGGCTGTCCACAAAAGATTCACGAGGGCTAACTAAATTAGCCAACATGAATGCGCAGCATGGCCTTCCTCAGCTGCATGTTTTATAAGCTTAGTGAGAAAACATGTGGAAAACATATTCTGTATGGGTGGAACAGGATTTTGAAAGACTCGTAGCTCCATCAAATCAAACTTAATTTTCACCAGTTCCCTCAGAACCACTTGTTTTTGTGAACTATTTTCAAGATAAAGTTCAACTTTCAACTCAAGATTTCTGCATGTTGAGCAGTTTAAAATAAAAAGTTCAAGATTTTTTTCTTAATTATTGAAAGTGTTTAGTTTTTCACGGTTCTACTAAAAAATGGCTGAATAACTGTATCAAAATATTTCCAGAAATATTGGCTATATGGCAAAGACCAAGCATGGGAAAATTTCATCCTTAAAGATGAGACAGACAAGGTGAGTGATGTAATATCTTTTGTTAGATCGACTTCTATTGGTGAAAGTGAGAACCAGAGAAGAGCTCTGTGGAGCTTGAATACTTGTGTCTTTCTCAACATAAGGTGGTCCAACAAAAGATGCTACCTCACCCACCTTTTATTTCTCATATCCTGGAACCAACATGGCTATGACACTGCAGATCCAAAAGGAAAAAACTTTGAATAAAAATGAAGATGTAACCTTAACAATAATGGTTTCTGTATCTCTTAAATCATTCTGTATGTGTGTATATAAATCACCATAGCAGCTAGGATATGAAATAGCCAGATTCTGGAGACTTTTCAATTTGTTAAACCCTAGCTCAGCAGCTTCTGAGCATTTACAATCCTATTGCTGTTAATGCTCAGCATTTCTCAGAATCAGCCTCATGAAAATCTTGCCCAAGTAAGGAGTCAGCCCAGACTGAGTAATGACTTCATGATTTGACCCCCCAAAACACAGAAGTGATTGTTAGACTACCATGGTCATGGCTATCAGTGGCATATCATAACGTCTGAGGAGACTGAAGATACAGAATAACCTAAATTGATAACCCAAGCACAATGAAAACAAACAAAACACAATGAAAACAAGCCACGCCAAAAGGAAAAATAAAAAAGACAATCAACACTAAATAGGATAAATGAGCCTTAGAAGATTGTGCTCTGAAGCTTGCCAAACTTGGGGCCTTTGGCAGGCCTCCAAGGATAGTGTATTCGAAAAACAAGGGGCTCTCATCTGACACAGCCCCGCTGCAGTCCCCACAGAGTTTTGCCCAAAGAACTGACAACAAGAACACCCCAGCCAATCTCAACAGCCGTTGTGGGATTACAGCGTCAGATTTCTGTAAAGTGAGATTAAACTAAATTTCTGTCTTGTGTGAATTTAGATGTAAATGAAGGGACTCTTGCTGTTGTTTAGCAAAAACAATTTCCTTGGTTACATTGGAATCATTTTAACTGTGTAGTATAATGTAATCAGCTTGTTTAGCATTTAAAGCTATTAAAACATATATTTTTAAAAAAAAATGTGTCTAATCACTTTGATTTCACTCTAACTCGGCTCTGTCTTGATAGTTTGCATCAACACAGGATTTATAAACAGGTTGATGATCTTGACAGAACCTGGATGTTGAAGGGAGTGAAGAATTTTGTCAGACTCGTGTACTTCACCTACCTTGTTGTCCACACATGCAGCCCTCCAAATAATTCACGCACATATGGATGTATAGAGGAGTGTAGCTGGATGTGAAGCAGCACCCAGGAGTAGATTTCCTGTGAAAGTAACAGCAGACAGAATTAACATCACAGATCGTGGCATCAACAAGCTGTCTGTTTTTACTGTGACATTCCTGAAATCCCTTTCAGTGACCCCAAAAGTTTTGCAAGATGATAATGATCGTTAACTAACGAATGTAATTAGAGTAGAATGGTATGCCAATGCCAGGGAGGGCTTCTGAGTTCAATGGGATACAGATGCAGAATTCCTCTGATGGGTGACAGCAGACAGCTGAACAATTCTATTTTCTATATAAGTTGTGATCACAATGTCTTTATTTTATTATTAAAAATGGTCTAAAAGATTGTTTGCAGAATTTTGTCAGTTGAGAGAAGTTCCAGGCCAATGCATAAGAAATAGGGTCTGGTAGTATTCCCAAGTGTTTCAGTACCTGATGTCCTTCAGGAAAGGAGCTTTGATAAAGGGTATTAAGATCTACTTCTGCATTGCCATTGATGTTTATAAATGTTCACTCTTTATAATCTATTAGCAACTCTGTGGAAGTGCAGCCTATGTTGGGGAAGTTACCTTATGATATTAGGAGAAAGAAAGTTAGGCTCAGATTCTGCTAGGTATTTAAATGTTCCTAGCTTGAAGTGAATTCAGTGAGTCTGCTCACATGCTTAAAGTTCAGTATGTGCTTAATTACCTTGTTGAACTAAGGACATTATATTTTACTAGAAAAATGTTACATAACCATTGAAAATACATGTTATCGGGCGTATCTTTAAAAATAGGCATAAAGACATTTTTATTTCTCCCTGTGATGCTTGAAGAAGTAGTAAAATGAGGTCCATATACATTGCCTCTCTGGGTTTCAGTCTTTTAAATGAGAATCTGCCCAGTAGCCTGTATGTCTCTTCCCAATCATTCAGTCCTAAAAATTTGAAACGTTCATATCAATATTATAATGGTTAGTATTTTAAAAATATGGTACCACTTGCCTTGCAAGCTGTGGGAATTGAGGATATTCATCCTTTTCCCTCCCCCGCCCCCACTTCCTGGGCAAAAGTGTTGGTGAGCTCCTAAATACATAACTTAGTGCTGCTGGAATCTTCTCAGTTTGAGAAAAGGTCGCTGGTAAAGTGCACAAATGGTTGCATAAATGGAAATATCAGAAAATTGTACCACAAATAGTGCACAGGAATTAGGGTTCGTTTTTACCCCCATTTTATATAGTAAGGTGGAAGGTAGGGGTTTTCCTTATTAAAATAAAAATATGTTCTATGAGTTAACAGTTTTTGTTTGATCAGTCAGAGAGCTTAAATTCTTAGGTGTCAATTTGTGACGTCCTTACTTAAGTTGGAGAGCACTGACTTCAGTGGGACAACTCGTGTAACTGCTCACCATTGCAAGTAAAGGGCTCGCAATGTGACCCTGACTGGTGGCTTTAGCTCAGTGCTCTTGCCAAAAACCTTCTTGTTTCTCAGAAGCACAGTACAATGGTAAAATAGGATGGTACAGGTAAGGTATCTAGACATGAGATGTTTGACATAAATGAATTCTGAACTCTGCTGGGAAGCCAATGGATGAAGCCACGTATAAATGATGTCACTAGGATTCATGCAACTCTTTGTGTTAATAAGAATCATTGAATGACAAAGAGATACTATTTATGGGACCAATCCAGTGCCAATGTAATCAAGAAGAGTGCTGCCATTAACTTAGTGGGTACAGAATCAGGCACCTAGATTGTAATGTTCATGCACACTTATGGCACTATACACATACTAAATTATTAATAATTGAAAAGTATTTATTTTAAAAAAATCCTTTGGCATCTGAACTGTATTGTATTTTCTAAAAACTTTTTGTTAGTTGGAGGGTTGTGCTGTCATGGCTTCTGAAATACAAATCGGGTTCAGATTGCTCAGATTGGAATCCAATAAATGTTTGCTAATGGTTGACAATGGTCACTGATACTCATGCAAGAAATAATGAATGGCCAATTGAATTATCAACAAAGAAGGCACTTCTTTAGAAGCAAGCAAACTTATGTGCTATTACTAAGGATCAGATTTTGTCAGGGATATTTTTAGTGAAAATCACAGACAGGTCACGGGCAATAAAAAAAAAAAAATCACGGACGCCCCTGACCTGTCTGTGATTTTTACTAAAAATATCCCTGACAAAATGGGGAGGGAGGAGGGTCCAGTACGCACAGCAGCTAGGCTGCTGCAAGGTCCAATCCCTGTCCTGGCAGCTGGGCAGCTGAAGGGGGCTCCGGCCCCCCTCCTCAGCTAGGCTGCTATGGGGAGGATCCTGCTGCCCGCCGCGGCTGGGCAACTGTGGGGAGCCTAGCCACCTGGGGGGAATGGGAGCTCTGAGGGACCCCCAGGGACCTCTGGGGTCCCCCTGCTGCCCAGATGCTAGGAGCTGCTGGGGGCTTCTGCCAGCAGCTGCTGAGAGCTATGGGGCTGCCTACCAACAGCAGTTCAGCCCTGGGACAGAAAATGTCACGGAGGTCACGGAAGTCACAGATTCTGTGACCTCCATGACATAATCGTAGAACTAGCTATTAGTAGACAGTGCCTTGAATTTACAGTGCCAAAGTGAGAGAGACCTGAGCTCCAGAATTTGTTCCTCACCCCATTCCCCAACAGGAGTTAAGTCCCAGAGGTTTGCCTGATTTTTAAAAAAATCATCGGAATATAAACTTTATTATTATTATTATTATTATTATTATTATTCAGGCTGAAGGAATAAAACAGGTTAAAGAAAACCTATAAGGAAAAAATGTCATGGAAAGACTAAAATTAATTTTAGAGTCTGATTGAACTGTTATTCAATGCTCACTCCTACAGTATTACTGATCTCCTGTGCTTTGCTCCCCAGCTGAGATTTGCCTTATGGCATTACTTCAGTTTTTGCTCTCCTAATTTGAGGTCAGTTCTCTTCGTCTCTGAAGTACACTGGGAGGGGATGCAGAATAGAGCTGGGCAGGAAACGGTTTTCCCATCCTGCAAGTATTTCCAAGAGTTTAAAAAAATTTCCTGCTGCAAATCGGGACGAAAAGTCAAAATTGCAAAAATATTTGTGATCCAAAACACTCCAACATTTTGGCAGTTGTTTTGGGTCCATCAAAATGTTTTAACTTATTTTGAAATTTTGATTTTGATTTTTGTCCTCCCCTTCCCCCCCACCTGAAGCTTAGCTTAAGTTTTGAAATGGAATCTCATTTCAAATTGGAAAACTGGAATTTTTCAGGGGGGAGGGATAGCTCAGTGGTTTGAGCACTGGCCTGTAAAACCCAAGGTTGTGAGCCCAATCCTTGGGGGCACTTAGGGATCCAGGGCAAAAATCAGTGCTTGGCCCTGCTAGTGAAGGCAGGGGGCTGGACTCAATGGCCTTTCAAGGTCCCTTCCAGTTCTAGGAGGTAGAGATATCTCTAATTAAAAAAGAAAATGTTGATATTAAACATTTTGAAAGTTCTGAAAAGTCACCAAATCCAGTCCTGTTTCACAGTTTTAGTTTCAACAGATTGGCATTTATTTATTTATTTATTTATTTAAATCCTTGAAAAATTTCCAGCCAGCTTTCATGAGGAAACAAATGCTATTTCCCATTTTTTATGAAAAACAAGATTGAGGTATTTGAGATAACATGACAAAAGTTTCCTAGATTGTGAATAGAAGTATGGTCCTTATTATGGAGTAGTGTACACTGGTGTAAATAAGTAACTCCATTGAAGCAAATGGAATTATGCTGATACAAGTAAGGGAAGAATTAGGTCTCACTTTGGTCTTCATAAACACTAATTACATATCATTTTTAACTGTGGGTGTTTACCTTTGTCCTTTCCACTCCCCCAGTTCTTGTGCAGTGTGCTGGTTGGTTGCCACTGTTCTTGTCAGAGGTGATTACATTTCTTTGTTTTTTTATATATAGTCTGTGAAGTGTTTTGGGATCCTTCAGGCTGAAAGGTCCAATAGAAATGTAAACTGTTACTATTTTGCATAAATCGCTGCATTATTTGTTGTAAGCATTTGTGGTTTACAGCTGTAATAAAATAACTAGCTAGTTGGACGGACTGACTGACTCCGTCCAGAGTTCTTCGCTTTCAGGTCATCAGCTCAAATCTGGCCCAAGGCTATTTGGCCTATGTTTAATGAGTAGGTGATGTTTCATTCTGTTTCCTAGTTGTTAAATGTCCACATCACAAAAAATTCTAGCACAGTTGTCATTAACTAGCTTAACAATCTCACCTGAGAGGTTAAGAATGGAATGGGCTAGGAGACTTAACTATTCTCACATCCCTAGAGGTTGTCCCTTAAGGTCATGGATGAGGTTCATGGTGAAATGAGGGGAAATTTCGCTGCCATTCATGCCTGTATTGTACATATTTTGTGGACTATTAAAGAGCATCAGTCTTCAGGACTATCAACCGTGCACCTTTCCCAAGGGGGGGGTGTGTGTGTGAGAGAGAGAGAGAGAGAGAGATGTGGTACAAACAAGTTTCATACAATACCGATGTATTGGAAGTTTGAGAGTGTTTCCTGCAAAGACTATTTCTTGCTATTTTATTTTAAAACAATTTAGGGAGTTTATAGAGAGACATGCTTTACTTCTCTTACGGTTCAATCTTGAAAAGTGCTGAGCACTTTGACCTTGATCCAGCAAAAGACTTTCAGAAGTACCTAAGTGACTTAGGAACCTAAGTCCTATTGAAAGTCAATAGGAGTGATGCTCCTAAGTCAGGTAAATGCTTTAGACAATTCCACTTTCTCAGTGGAATTTTAAACTTGTGAGTAATTCAGGTGAAGTACAGTGGGTCCACTCATGCTTAAATTAAGCACATGCTTAAATCCTTCTTGGATTAGGGCCAGAGGCCTCTGTATATTGTGAAATAGAACCCTTAAATATAGGCACTTGGGCAGACAATTCCTCAGACTCTGTCCACTATAAAAACACAGGACACCCAAGTTGAGCCGAATGCTGAATAACACCACATGGGTTTGCAGTGGTCTGTGACTGGAAGGGTTCACTGGAAGCAATTTGCAAAGAAATCCTTAGGAAACCACCTGGATGGTTATTTTAAATTAAAAAAGGAAGAGATGCCACTTATTAAAAAATAATTTTTCAGTGCTAGGTTTAAGGCTCTGTACATATGATGGTCATTAAAGCTTATTTAACCCTAAAATAATCTGGCCTCCTTAATTCCACAGGGACTGTAAGGGATCTAGGTTTAAAAATGAAAAATAATGTCTGGATGACAAACATACCTTCCTCACTGTGGAATAATTGTTATTCCAATCAAGCCCATAAAAAAGCCAAGTAGTGTACACAAAATATATAATAAATACAGTTTTACACTATATTTAGGGCCTTATCTTCTGCCCATTGCCAATGATTTCAACAGGCACAGGATCAGAGCCATTGCGTTTGTGGGTATGCCCGTGGATATATGTGTTTAGAACTGGTGATTTATCCAGCCACATTCTCAGTCTATTTTCACAACCTGTTCAAGCAGTCCATACAATTTCCTTATTATAATATTGCTGCTTTTGAGATAATCCTAGTGTGCCCTGAGATCTGAGCTCTCAAAATTCAGATGTTGTTCAGACTGGAACCTTTTAGCAGAAGCAGTGAATTTGTCATTTTTTGTTACACCAAACAGCTGTGGTGTGCTTCACCACCCTTTCCCTAAGGATGAAATACGCTGCAGGGAGGGTGTTGTAGGCATTCCGGAGCTAGCCAGCTAAACTGGAATCATTACTGGACTGGCTTGGGTACTGCTTTGAAGAATTCTCCCATTAGAACTAAAACATCCCACAACTCCCAACACAACAGGCCTATTCTTGAGTGTAGCCGACTGCTGAAAACATAAGGATAGTGGCAAGGGATAGTGGGGGGAAGGGAGAAGAAAAAGAGGCTAATAAACAGATAAAAAGGGGCAGCTCTTGTATGTGAGTGGAATTTCCTCTGAGTACAGGATATTCTTTATCATTGACTGGTCACAGGAAGAAAAATGGGAAAACAGCGTTTCCTGTAAAGGAAAAAAAAATCAATAGGCCTTGAAAATACCTGAGATGGAAAGAACATTTTGCATTTCCACCAACAAGTACAAATGTTTTTTAAATTCCTTTGAAACATGAACTTGATATAAAAACAGTTTGGCTCTCAAAATGAGACTTTCATTGTACACGTACCCTATTTTTTTTAAAAAGTGTCTTTATGTGCTGTCCAGGCCATACTGGTCTTATCTGTTCATTTTGAGAAATCTCTAATTCATGAGAATCTGTTTGAATCAGTGCTCTCTTTCTTTCTTTCTTTCTTTCTTTCTTTCTTTCTTTCTTTCTTTCTTTCTTTCTTTCAAAAAAACTTATTTCAAGGAGCTCTTTCCTTCAGAGACAATATTTCTGTAAGTATTAATGACTTAATGGACCACTTAGCATTACCATATTGTCACTGTCATACCCCTTTAACAGAAGAAGATAGCCATAGAGGGGACTGTGGAGTCTGCGCTTGATTTGGGCAAACAGAATTTTCTCTTACAACTACTTTCTGCTTAGAGTAGGTGGCTGAACTATGGGCCTTACTCCTGTAAATAATGTCATTGGAGCTAAGGGGGCTAGTAATGAGTAAAAGCTGTAGGAGTGGATACATGTGCATGTGCAGGGAGATCTATAACACCTCAGTGATTAGTATAATAGTTTTTCTGTCTGCAAATATTTGCCCTAGTGGAAGCTCTTCTCTTACTAGACATGGATCTCAGCCTCTGAGTTTATCCCTGTATCAAACCTTTACTTCCTTAAAAGTTGGGGGGCAGGGTTCTGCTTTGGGACCATTCTTGTTTATGGCAATCCCAATGGCATAACTGAAAGACAGATAATGAAGTTAAGCTGTGTAACCCAGAGCTGCAAGTGTAAGAAAACAAAATAAAATGGGAGTGAGAGGGAAAGATGAGCTGTCGCAATTTCGCAAGAAAATTAATATAGCTTTTTTTAAAAGGAGGAAGAAGAAAAGAAAAAGGATTGGGATTAAAAATAAAACAGCCAGAAAGGCCTGGAATTAAAAGAGAGCTTTTGGAATGATCTAACTTTTGTTTTATTACATTATAGAAGACAAAAAAAAATCAATAGCTGGTAATTCAGACATAAATGAATTATATAGGCCACTGACACAATGGACTAAACTTTATAACAACCACATCTGATGCCGTCAAGCCACAGGCTTCGGTGGCGCCAGTAATAATTATGGCTGATCACCTCTAATTCAGTGCTGCTTTGCTTGATAAAGGTGTCACTCAGCGTGGCTGCAGCATCTATATCGATTGGGGATGTCACGCAGGAGGGCAGCCTGCTTTCCCACTTGAATGGGACAAACCACTGCTTTTTCCTCTTCTCACCCTGCCTGTGTCGTACACTGATATGCCCAGAAAATTAATCATTTAAATTCATGACTGAAACCAACCAAGCTGAAATTAGCAGTAGTGACCCCTGGAAGTGTATATCTTTAAGAACATTGATAGCCATAACAGCATCCTGGGAAAACTTCACTACTTAACAATAATCGCTATTGCTTTGCAGCATATGGGGCATTAAATGGCTGGAGCTATCAATCATTCAGCTACAAAGAGCCATTTACTGCCAAGATGCTTGTAAGCAATAGAAAATATTTTGCTATAAAATGAAACCATAATATTAACAAAATATCGTTGGCTTTTATATTTTCATCAGATTTTATGAAATCTGTCCCCCTGCCCCCACAAGTCTTTTGTAATACTGAAATTTACCCTGAGCTGTCCAAAGAAGTGATAGGTATGGAAAAGGTGGATGTGGCTGGCAACCCAGATGTCAGTAAAGGCTTTTCTGTTTTATTTGTATAGGGTGGTGGTTGGGTTTTCTGAGCTGCTTGTTGAAATTCTTCTCTTGACCTGTAATTAAAGAGAGCCCATTCTGATTATCCTTGCAATGTTCTAAGCACAAGTCATGCTGATCTTTCTGTTGTTTCGTAACGTACGTTTTCACATTTGGCATATTCAAGGATAATAGAGTGATAGGAAATTTAATGTTTCTTTTTAAAAACACAAGCATTGCATTTCACAATGGAGCTACGTTTTTACTCCATGGATCAAAAGTAATTGTGAAAGAACAGTAAAAGAAACCTCAGTGTTGTTAAGCTACCCTGATAGACACGTGGTGTGTTTCAGCCCTATGTAATATAGCTGCTAACACTGGAAACACTTGTGTCATATAACTACAATATTTCACTTGAAAAGTTTCCTCTGTTTTAAGCAATCTTTACCAGTTCCAGTGTATTGTCCATCTAAGTATATGGAATATTTCTTAAGCTTGTAGAAGAATCTCTTTAAGTTCAAGACTGAACAGATAGTGGTGCTGCAATGGTGTGATTGAGTACAGTAGGGTTTGGTGGTTGTTTTTTGTTGTTGTTGTTGCTTTTAGATAAAAGAGTCTGAAATTCTTTAGAGAGAAAACACCTGCGCATTTCACCTCACTGACAGCCCAAGAAACTCAAACAGAGCCCCACAAATACCCTGCAAAAATGAGGGGGGGCTGGTTTCAAGCTCTTGCCAGGTTTACACAGCTTGAAGTCAGTGGAGTTGCTCTGATTTAATGAATCAAACCTGTAAAAGTGCAAATGCCTATATTGAATATCTGTTCTCCCCACACCCTAAAAGATCCCCCCCACACTCAAAATTTTCTCTTCTCCACTCCTTGTCTCCCTTTCTCCTTTGCCCTCCCTTCTCCTTTCCCAATTGCTCTTTCTCCTTCTTGAGGTCCTGAAACACATGGGCATTTTTGTGTGTGTAATATCTTCTGATCAAAACCAGTAAATCACTGACAGCCCAGTTCCCCGGGTTTTACTCTGATTTCGCAGGCAGCTGCTCTGGCCATTCTGAGGCGGCACTGTTTCTTTCTCTGTTTACCCGTTTCCAATGGCAATTGCACCACCAAGTCTCAGTACGTCTGGAACTTGGCCTGGGGCTGTTTTGGTTACATTGAAGTTTTTGCTTCAGTTCTGCCAGATTTAAATGGTGACTTCACCAGCACTGAGCTAAAAAGGAGAGCAGGGAGGCGGGAGGTAGTGTAGAGAGAGAGAGAGGGCCAGAGCATTACATCATCATTTGGACTGGAATCAAATGGGAAGGATATGACTCACTCGGGCTAGTTAAGCTTTGGCTCAAGTTCTACATACACTCATTCCAGGGCTCTCATGTTCTGCACCTCAGCAGGGAATTCAGGCTCAGTGATGTCCATGAGGTTTGTTTTTAATTTTCTTTTCCTTTTCTGATTGCTAAAGACTTTTCTGCTGCCCCTCCTTCTTCCCTTTCTTTTCCTCCTATTTCTCGATCCCCCTCTCCTTTTCACTTTGCTAGAGTTTTTTTCTGTTGAGTGTAACCTGGACTTGTAGAGCAGAAGATGGTTTTAAAATGAACCAAACCCAAGCAAGGAGCAGCAAACTCAAGAGAAGTCCCCCCCGCATCACTGTGTCGCTCCTAATCGGAGGAGACAGGGAGAGAGTTAAAATGCAGGAACCAATCGCTTGAATGGTGATGTAATGCTGGAACTGCAGGGTTGTTAAGTAATGTGAGAGCAAGGGGGTCAGGGTTGCAAAGCATTTACCTGCTCCCAAGGGGGTTTAAGTTTATTATCAATTGCAGTGACTGTAACTGGCTTCAGACTGCAATCTCTAATTATTCACAGACTCTTTTTTATCTTTTATTATTAAAAGTAAAACTATATTATGGTGTTTTAAAAAATGTGATATTATCACAGCTGCAAATTATTTTCCACCAGGGTTTTGATATTTTTAAAATGGTTTGAAACTGGGTGTCTTTTTCACAAAAAGACAAAAAAAAAAAAAGGAAAAGGAAAAGAGCAAGCAAGGATGGTTCTTTAAGTATAACTGGTGAATTTGTAACTGTATGAAGAGAGCAGCTTAGCCGCTGTCTAACAGAGCAAGTAAAAGGTCTTACTGTTAAAGATACTCTCTAGAAAATAAATCATTTATGTAGCTCATCCCTAGGAGCCTTGGAGCTCCACACTAATGCCTGTTGACATCATTCTGACTCTGTTTGCCTTTTTTTTTTTTTTAAACTAATGATCGCTGAGGCCCCAATCCTACAGAGTAAACCACATGGACATAAATTGCACTCATCCAGTGCCACATGGGAGTCTGTGGGGCTTTATGCCTACCTGTGGCTTTCTTTGCAGGATGAGGGCCTTCAGGTGCTTATATTTGTGCTTCCCATGAACAGACTTCAAGGCATTTTTCTTGAGACTAACTATGTGTAGAAAAGTGTGGTCTTTCCTCTGTAGATTCATGGTGTGCAGGTGCAAGTACATAACCATTCATGTGGGACAAGTAGGAATTAACATTAAGTAAATAGCTATCTGTATGGCGCTTGCACTTAGATGTGGGCTGAACAAGAGATCCCTGGTATCTGTAGGTGTCCTCAAAGTACTCAGTCTCCTCACAGGAGCTCTGAATCAGGTTTCTTTGTCACAAGTTGACTGCCATTACGATACCATTTCTGGAAGAGACCCCCTCCGGGACTTTACTGATGATGCTGCTAGCAAGGATAGTGGCTTCCATTGGTTCAGCAGTAGACAAGAGACCCAATTCAGCAAAGCACATCGAAGTGCTTTGCTGAATAACAATGGTCTTAAGCACAGGCTTAAGTGCTTTTCTGAACTGGGACCAGAGTAAGTAAAATATCAGATACTGTTCTCAGTTAAACAACAAGGAGTCTGGTGGCACCTTAAAGATTAACAGATTTATTTGAGCATAAGCTTTCGTGGGTAAAAGTTGCATTTGAAGAAGTGAGGTTTTTTTACTCATGAAAGCTTATTCCCAAATAAATCTGTTAGTCTTTAAGGTGCCACCGGATTCCTTGTTGTTTTTGTGGATACAGATTAACACGGCTACCCTCTGATACTTGTTCTCAGTAACAATCATGAAACCCCAGTACCCTCTCTGGGGCCAAATTTAACTCCTGATCTTCTCCTGGGTCTCCAGATATCCTGCTGCAGAACCTATCTATAATTTTCCACACAGTAAACATGTAGCCACATTTTCATAAATGCCCTGATTTTCAAGCTGGATAGTTAGCCATGCTCATGTGCCAGACTTGTACAGTTTTAAAGGCCAGCCTGAGGCCACATTGAATATTTGGCCAATAGTGTGCCACATACAATCCAGATATGCCACATGGGTCACAATCCCCAGCCCTCCATTGAAAGTATGGGTCTTGCGATGGGGACTTGTACTGCTTTGGGAGTTCCAATAGGAAGTCTGTCTGACTTGTATTTTCTCCTAGAAGCCTTGGGAAGTGCACGCTGCAATGCTTATTGTAGCTCCACCACTTTTTGGGGAGATGCAGTGTGTGATCCTCCCATGCCTGACCAGTTCTGGTAGATGGCATTGACTTTCCGTCACCTTTCCTCTCCCTGCCCCTTCGAGAGGCAGAGGGACAGAAGAGAATGACTGACTGTCAGGGCTTGTGCAGTGCCTGCTTCCTCCAGGCACACTGTGGCTGGTCTTGTGCAGAAGTACAAAGTAGAGGATGACTTGTTGTATTATCCTCTCCCTCTTGTGCACAGATACAGGCCTTGCCACAATCTGTTTGCATCTATACAGATACCTATCCTGACACACATACTGTGTGCATGTTATTTCCCTTATCATAATGAAATGCATATAAAATGTATTATTCAAGCCAGTCTAGCAGTCCAGTGGCAACACATTGCATTACAGAGAGGCAGAGAGGTAGTTTGGATCTCAAGTATCTCAAACCATCAGGGACTTGTAGTGCTGAGAAAGCAATGCACCACATCCTCTGTAGGGCTGGGGGAGCATATCGTATTGCTTTTAAGGAATACCCTATAACCGATGCATGTAGCCACACTGATGGCCTTCAAGGGGGGCTGCATCCACCTCACAGTGGGCTTGAAGCCAGGTGAAAGGAGTAAAGGGGGAAATCCTGAAGACTGACCCCTCCAAAAAATACATCAGATGTCAGATATCTGTATTCCTGGTCACTTCTGCTGCTAGAATAAACTTACATGAGTGTAACACAATAGAAAAGGAGACTGAATCTCTCTCATGTCTATCCCAACAATAAAAGCACATGACTGATGAGATGCAATAAACATTGCAGTGTGCACTTCCCAACTGCTCCCAAGAAAAATCAAACAATAGTGGGAAGGGTCCAGAGTGATAGGTGCTCTTGCAATGCAAACAGATATAGGACAAAATATTTGAAAGTAGCTACTCTTTTTGGGTTCCTCCAGTTTTTTGGGTGCCCAGCTTGAAAGACCGTGGACCTGATTTTTAGATGTGCTGAGCACCTGCAACTCCACTTGATGTCGATGGGGATTGGCATTTCTGAAATTCAGGCCAAAGGTATTTCAAGCTGGGAACCCAAAACGAATAGATACTTTTGAAAAATGTCAGCCATGGTTATTAGAGCTGTGCAAAACTTTTGCAAGGAAGCCTGAATTCACAAGGTTTCATGGTTCATTTTTAAAATCAATTCCTTAGAAGTTGATGCCAGACACAAAGAAGAGTCAGCCAGGCTTTCTCTTCTCACACAGGTGTTTTCCCCCACAGGCCCAGGGTGCCTTCCTTATCCCTAGTCGTCTTCTGTACAAGGGGGATAATGGGTCTGAAAAACCCCTGTGGCAAAGTATTCTGGGATGGGTGGCTGGGCAGCTGTCCCCCTTCTTTAGTGTTTGTGGAGCTAGCAAGTTCAACCCATTTCCAGTCCACAGAAGCCATGTTTAGGGGAACTGTTTGGCTGCTCAGCCACTTGGCAGCAGCGGTTCTCCAGACGCTACTTTTAGTCATTCTGATAATGACTGCCCTAACTTTTATCTCCACTTGGAGTCCTCATGTTAGCAAATGAACCACATTAAAAGACAATTCCAAGGACTCCTGCCCCATGTTTAGTGTTTAAATTAGAACTGGGCAAATAACTGATTTTTCGGTTTGCTGGCAGTTCCAAACAAATCAGAATTTTTTTTGTCATTTAAAATCGGTAAATCAAAATGTTTCATTTAGAAAATGTCCCAACAAGACATTCTGATTTTTTTCAGAATATTTTAATAGGCTTTTTGTGGCACGGGGCGGGAGGGTGAGTGGGGGTGAAATTGACATGGATTCACTGAATGTTTTGGTCAGCCCAAATGTACATTTTTTGCTGAAAAAAAAAGCTTTGACTGAACATTTTTGCTCAGCTGTGCTTCAGACTTAAATTGGTGCTGAATTGGGGGACAGGCAGTGGTCTGCTCTGCTGATGAGAATATTTTCTGTGAATTGAGGAACTAACTTGGTGCTATTTCCATACTGACTTGACTATCTTTAGTACCTGAAGAACTGAACTCAAGAGAGTGAGCCAGCCAACTTCTACTGTCCAACAGAACCCGTGAGAGGGTCAGTTATAAAGTTCATCAGCTCCCTGCTCTCCTCCACGGTTTGACTCCAGGTAAAGGGGATCCCACAGATTCTAGTGAAGGGGGTTCTCTGAGAGAGCAAGTAGGAGCTGATTTTGCTTCATAACAAGAAGATTTCACTGGATTTGTTTCAAGATTTCAGATTTTTGTAAATCCAGAATTCCAAGTGAATATCAGAGTCTGCCATCATGATAGTTTTGCAAAACTGGTGTGTTTTTTGCATGCTCCTAGAAAGTATGCACTATTGGCCTGATTTTTCACCCGGGTTATCAGTGTGAATCAGTGGAGTTATACCAGTGCAAAACTGGTGTGTAATCAAGAAGGGATATGAGACCTATCCCTTGATGGCAACATATTATATTTGATGCTAAAATTATTTTCATAGTTACCATTATCTTTGTCTTCATAGTAATTTTTTCTCCCCTTCTCCCTTCTCTGCCAAAGTTATAGCCAAGTCTTTGTGCCATCTCATGGAATGAGAATTTCTCTTCTATAACAACATTTTAGGTGCATAATTTAAAAAAGCATTCAAGAAAAATCAGACACAAAGTCTCTGGGAACTTTAAGCTGCTGCACCTGTCGTTGTAAGGGGCAGAGTACACTCCTACCCACATTTTGCCAGATCTTGTAGCCCTGGGTGTGTTGGAGTCAGAGCAATTCTCATTTTGGGTAAGGTAGTGATGATGGGAGCATGAGCCTTACCTTTAGACCTGCATTCAAGGGAGCACACAGACCAAATTCTGTCAAGTGCCTGCACTGGTGATAAAGGGACAGGGGAAGGCTTCTTATGCCTTTCCCCTCCATACCCCCGCCATGAAAACTACAGTTAGGATAATAAATTAAGTTACTTTAGTATTAAGAGACTGCTAGGTCTTTCTCTGCACTTAAATAATAGATGGACAAGATAAGTAGATAATTGACTCCTTGCATCCAGCTCCTGTTTGCCATAATCCCTTTAAAACCATTTGGTACTCATCATAATAATGGTAATCTCCATGAATTCATTTGGTGTTAATGTGGATGCAATTCATAATTTCAAAACAGTAATTTTGCCATCACTGTTTAGTGTTTGTTTGTACCCACTTAACTGTGTTATTCCCTCTCTACTGCAAAATCACTTGCCCATCCTTTAGTTTTCTCATCTAGCTGAAGTGGTGGTTCTCCTGATGGGAATTTGCTCCTGTATTCAGATTTATATTTCCCTTTATCCCAAAGAAACATGGAGCTCTGTGGAAATGCTCCAGCTGGTAGTGACTTTCTGCACCCTGTCACTTATTAATGCCTTCCACTTCAACACCAAACATCAGGGAGCACATGTCTTCCTGCTTACTACTCAGATGGCATTCCTTCCTAGATTTCCGCAGAGACATAACCTCACTGCAGCCTTTTATACTATTGTCTCAGAGGGTGGGCTGTTAGGAGACACAACCCTTTATCTTGGCTTGGAGACAAAATATCTGTTGCCTGCTAGCACATTCTCCCATGTGTGCTCTGTTTATGGGTGGAGTGCACTGTCCCACTGCCCAAACCGTTTCCAGTTTGTCCGGCCAATTCTGGAGAGGGAAGAAAATATCTTGACTTAGGACCTGATCCAAAGCCTGTTGGAGTGAATAGGAGTCTTTTCATTGACTTCGGAGAGCTTTTGATGAGCTTATAAAGCTCTTCTCTCTTTCTTTCCCTAAACACCTGCATCTTTGCAACTCTTCCATCTTCAGGACGTGTTCTTCTAGACAGCTGCTTTGTTTCAAAGATGACCCAATAGATTAACACAAATTTTGGATCACTACCAATAGTTGGGCACCACCCTTCCCATAGCAGGTATGTCTAATCTTAAATGTGACATATAGAGTCTGAAATACATTGATTCCTTTCTTCTTCACCTCCAAACAGATTGTAAAGCCTTGGTTATCAAATAGTGCAGCCTAATGAAATGCAACGCTTGGTCTATTTTGTTTTGTAGAATTCTTAGATTAAGACACAGCCGGTAAAATATCACCCACTCAGCAGAACACTTTTGGTTCCAGACCCACTGCCATAATTAATTTTGTACCGTGGTGTTTCATTATAACCACAGCACAAGGTTCCAGTGTTAAAATGAGTAATAGTGGTATGAACACCCTTGTTACAATCCTGAAAGAAAGACACAGCTTTCTGCACATCAGAATTACAACCAGGCAATTTGATAGGATACATCAGTAGATAAAAGCAGCAAAGAGTCCTATGGCACCTTATAGACTAACAGACGTATTGGAGCATGAGCTTTCGTGGGTGAATACCCACTTTGTATTCACCCACGAAAGCTCATGATCCAATACATCTGTTAGTCTATAAGGTGCCACAGGACTCTTTGCTGCTTTTACAGATCCAGACTAACACGGCTACCCCTCTGATACTCAGTAGATAAAATTACTCTTCAAAGTGGGTACTTTATGCTGCTCTTAAATGGTACAATATGTGGAATACAATATATCTTATTTTTGTGTAGCACCTTTCATACGTCTATCACAGGGCACTTCATGTGTCACAGACATTTCTTCTATACAGTCCTACATACTAATGTTGTTAGGTACAATATTGCCTACAAAAGACATTTATATATTTAGGATAGGGTTTCTGACTTTGAATCTAAGATAGCTGTGATTATATCACATGCTCTACTAGGAACTATTTCCTGCAGTTTGCAAAAGACAGCTAACCAGATGAAGAGAAAGATATTGGGTCACATTCTCTGCAGTGTACCTGGGTTCTGCTCTGCAGAGGTCATTAGGGCTGTGCCCATTTACAGTAGAAGAAAATTTGGCCCATTTTCTCTTACCTTGTCGCTCCCTTGACTATAGAAATCTCCATTTATCTGAAGATGGTTGATGTCTTTGAAACAGTTTGAATAAACAGGTTTCTCCTGTAAAATATATATAGGAATATGAGTGGCCGAGGGAACAGAATAATTGAGGCTAAACCTACACATTTATTGGACAACTACTGTGTTATGAACTAAGATGTTGCTCTCTCTTCTCTCTTCCTCCCCTATAATACATTGCTTCCTTTTTTCTTTCCCCATCTCCTCCAAACAGATTATAGAGCTTTGATTATCAACTAGTGCAGCCCAATGAAACATTCCAAGTGAAAGTGAGTGTAAGCCTTGTGAACACATACTAGAAACAGTTGATATGAACCTTTGTGAACTAAATCTACAAAGTATCACACAGCTTCAGTGGAGGTAGGATAGCAAGGTGCTTGGAGAATTAGGAAAGCAGACATCAGTATTGGGTGGGTAGCAAGGAGGGAGAGAGCAGCAATAGCAGAGCTGGTTATCTGAGAAGAAGGACATTAGAGATTGGTGGGATTGCAGATGGGGCTAGGGATGAAAAAGTAACTAACAAGACGTATTTATCTCAATCATTTTGCTCCTGTATTTTTTGACTATTGTCTGCCTATCTGTCTTGTCTGTTAACAGGGCAAGGGTCATGTGTTTGTATGTATCTGTGCAGCGCCTAGCACAAAGGGGCACTGATGGGGATTTTTGGTCACTATTGTAATGAAAATGATCATAATTAAAGGTGCTGCAATGACAGTATTTGACATTTACTATTCTAATGCTATTCATTTAAATTAAAGTAAGTAAGGAAATGGTTAAAATAAATAGGAGAAATATTGATAGATTTAAAGGGGTCTATTTTGTCATCAGTGGGTTGTGGGCAGATGAGATACAGCTGTAACTTTTATTAGGGCTAATGGAAGTTTCCTGCATAAATCCTCAATAGTAGTGAATTCCCGTTGGTGAAGAGAAAGTGAGACTATCTAATTTGCAAATGCCCTTTAATGATTTGAAATCCTTGCCCCAGTATAAAAATCTCACCAGTACTCCTGGCAGACAGTCTCCATTACAATTTCCTGGGGAAAGTTTTCTAAGGTTTTAATACTCCACTAGTGTTATCATTAGTGGGAGACCTGGAGTAGAAAAGGCTCCAGCAAGTGCAGCATTTTTTCCACCATTATTTCTGACCCTGCACAGCGTAGTAGAGCTGAACTGACAGCAGCAATGGTGGAATTTTTTTGCTGAAAACCCTAGAGTAGGCAAGGCTGGTAAGATTTGAGAATGTTGAATGCAGGGCATCTCCCAGTTGAGTCCTTTACACTGCATTGCAATTAGGGCTGTCAAGCGATTAAAAAAATTAATCATGATTAATTGTGCAATTAAAAAAATTAATCACAATTAATTGCACTGTTAATAATAGAATACCATTTATTTTAATATTTTTGAATGTTTTCTACATTTTCAAATATATTGATTTCAATTACAACACAGAATTCAAACTGTGCAGCATTCACTTCATATTTATTTTTGATTACAAGTATTTACACTGTAAAAAAAGCAAAAGAAATAGTATTTTCTATTCACCTAATATAAGTATGATAGTGCAATCTCTTTATCATGAAAGTTGAATTTACAAATGTCAAATTATTTTCAAAAAAACCCTGCATTCAACAATAAAACAATGTAAAGCTTTAGAGCCTACAAGTCCACTCAGTCCTACTTCAGCCAATCGCTCAGACAAACAAGTTTGGTAACATTTGCAGGAGATAGTGCTGCCCAGTTCTTGTTTACAATGTCACCTGGAAGTGAGAACAGGCATTCACATGGCGCTCTTGTAACCGGCATTCCAAGATATTTACGTGCCAGATGCTCTAAAGATTCATATGTCCCTTCATGCTTCAACCACCATTCCAGAGGACATGCATCCATGCTGATGATGGGTTCTGCTCGATAATGATCCAAAGCAGAGCAGGCTGGTGCATGTTCATTTTCATCATCTGAATCAGATGCTACCAGCAGAAGGTTGATTTTCTTTTTTTTTGGTGGTTTGGATTCTGTAGTTTCTTCATCTGAGTGTTGCTCTTTTAAGACTTCTGAAAGCATGATCCACACCTCATCCCTCTCAGATTTTGGACGGCACTTCAGATTCTTAAACCTTGGGTTGAGTGTTGTATTTATTTTTAGAAATCTCACATTGGTACCCTCTTTGCATTTTGTCACATCTTCAGTGACAGTGTTCATAAATCAAACAACATGTGCTGAGTCATCATCCGAGACTGCTGTTACGTGACATATATGGCAGAATGCGGGTAAAACAGAGCAGGGGACATACAATTCTACTCCAAGGAGTTCAATCACAAATTTAATTAACTCACTGTTTTTTTAATAAGCACCATCAGCATGGAAGCATGTTCTGTGGAATGGTGGCTGAAGAGGCATATAAATGTTAAGCATATCTGGCATGTAAATACCTCGCAATGCCGGCTACAAAAGTGCCATGCAAATGCCTATTCTCACTTTCAGGTGACATTGTAAATAAGAAGCAGACAGCAGTATCTTCCGTAAATGTAAACAAACTTGTTAGTCTTAGTGATTGGCTAGACAAGAAGTAGGACTGAGTGGACTTGTTGGCTCTAAAGTTTTAAACTGCTTTGTTTCTGAGTGCAGTTATGTAACAAAAAAAAATCTACATTAGTAAGTTACACTTTAATGATAGAGATTGCACTACAGTACTTGTTATGAGGTGAATTGAAAAATACTATTTCTTTTATCATTTTTACTGTGAAAATATTTGTAATAAAAAATAACATAAAGTGAACAATGTACACTTTTTTGAAATCAATATATTTGACAATGTAGAAAAACATCCAAAAATATTTAATAAATTTCAATTGGTATTCTATTATTTAATACTGTGATTAATCGCAATTAATTTTTTAAATCATAGTTAATTTTTTTTTTAGTTAATTGCGTGAGTTAACTGCGATTAACCGACAGCCCTAATTACAATTAAACTCGTTTACTATTTAGTTGAGGGCATAATCTCCTCCATTCTCCAGCTTTCTATATGGCCGTGAAAAATATCTTCTTTTATCTTCCCCACTTTTTTGGCTTAGAAAACCTCATCGCCAAAATTTGCCCACATCTGTGACAATTCTAAGTTTGAATGGGATGACTGAATCAAATTATGTTTTTAATTTAGACTTATTCTAGGTAATGTCAATCCTGCAAGGCCCCAGTCCTGCAAACACTTATGGATGTCCTTATCTTGAAACTTTCATATCAGTGTTTGCAAGATCAGGGCCTAGTGGCCTTGGAAAAAGGTATATGGAAGAGACTTGGGGAATGGCTTTTCTCCCTACCCTTTCAGAGTATTCAGTGGGGAACGCTTAATGTGTCCAATCCTGCCAAGACCTCCACGCAAGAGCTCTTGTTCACTTCAATGAGAGTCCCATGAATGAATGAAGTGTAGGGTCGTGCCTTCTGTGTAGGTTTGCACTTTTATTTAGCATGAGATAGTTTAGAACTTTTCAGAGCTGAGGCATCTGTCCAAGACTTCCTACTGTAACTAGTTATTTTGGTGCCTCAAAGGGGCCTGCATTTCAGAAATGCTGTATATCCCCTTCTGAAAATCAGGTCTCTAAAAGGAGTCTCAAGTTGGGCACCCATATTGCTAAACACTTTTCAATATCGGCCTAAGGAAGAAGGAGATTATTTTTCTTTTCTCTCCTTTTCTTGTGGGATGAATCATGAGTTAATGAAGAAATCCATGAAATTCCATTTAAAAGTTGGATTCTGTTAGTCATAAAAATGAAGGTTCGTGGGGTGAGACAAACAAAGCACATTAAATATAGCATTTAGAAGGGATTTTTAATGGACTTTTTTCCTCAAGAAAGATCACAATGGAAAGATATGTAAGCTTAAATCTTATAGGAAGTCTGGAAAAAACTATTGGATTTGCAGGTGTATTTGCATTTCTTATATAGCAAGGTCTCTTTTGTGAAAGCAGTTTGGATGAGTGTTCCCCAGCAGATGATATGAGAATGCCATTTGGTTGTTTCTCTCTGCATTGATCCTTGATACATTATTTTTTAAAAATATTTTTTGATTGGCTGAAGCGTGTGTTCAGGTGATTTTGCCTAATGTCAGACTTTCCCATTTTGCTTGATCTGGAAGGGGACATATCATGTTCCAGGACATCATAAAAACAAAATATTTAAAATATGTTTCAGATAAAAAGAAGAAGAAATGTTTAACTTAATAAAGATGTGAGATTAATTTACAAAGGAAACACTGGCCATGGACCAACAGCAAGCCAAATATTTAGCCAGCAGTTCGCAGTTCAGTCATCCTTGCATATCCAACCTCCATTCATACCCCCCCTTACTTTTAGAAGTGAGATCTGTCTGGTTTACTTTGAGTTGAATAAACTGATTTTGGTTTACTCAGTTTAAGAACAAAAATAGAGAGGGACCAATTTTATTTCATTATTCCCAGGGGTAAAGCAATCCTAGGTCATTACAATCACTGTGCTGTTTTCTCTGTCTTAATTTAAGAGGGGTTTTGCACATAGGATTTTGCACAACATAATCAAATAGTTTGTGGTTTGGCCAACCTCAGCTAAGTGTGACAGCAGTGTGAGAAAGGCCTTCAGAAAAGTAGGACTGTGGGGATATCATGCAAGAGTGAGTGAATGGAGCTGCTTGCCGATATACAGGTAGTTTGGAGTTCTTCATATTTAGTGTAAAGACACAGTCATAAACCATCCAGTGAACAACATGTCATGCGAACCTATGCGCTAAGTGGCATGCTTCTCTGAAGCAATGAATGTGGGTTTCAGTAAAGTCTGTTAGCGATAACAAGTACTATAGAAATCACAACATTGGTCACACACCTGTGACCAATACTTCTTATTTCTGTAGATTTTTCTGGCAATGTTTTCTTTTTTTTCCTCTTGCAAATAAGCATGATTTATTTCCTAGCAAATCCTTTTCAAGAGAAAGCATCAAAGGGTTTTAAATAATGCACTTTGGGTTAATTAAACCCAAACCCAGGGTAAGACGGTCGGTAATTAGGAAAGTTAAATTGGGTGCATTTTGCTGGTTAAATACATAAAAAATTCGTCTTGAAAAAGTAGCATAGTAAAAAGAATTATCAAGCCACGATTAAGTATTAGTGCCTTTTATCACTACATTAAGTTCTCTGTTCTGCTGCTGTTTGTTTTACAATCAAACTTAAGATATTTACCTATGTTGCTTTAAATACCCCAACTGTCACCTACAGCTATTAAAATAATCACCCCAGTTACTTGATTCAGAGGTATTGGACTACAGACCAGTTCTTGTTCATACATTGGAGTAACACCTGCCTGTTCTTCAGCTGCTCTGAACTTGTAGGTTTGCTCAATTTTATATTATTGCAATTTTGCAAATCCTAGTGGGCCAGAACAAGTTTCCCAGGTTGCTTTTTTTAACAATGATGTTGCCCTTGGGTTTGGAGGAGCTGATACATTTTTCAGTCAGTGTGGGATTTTCTTTTTTTAATTTAAGGGGCTTGATTCATCCCCACTGGTATGGAGGGTAAGAAGGATAAACTTTCCTCGACTCCAAGGACTGGCACAGTTTTCTTTGCCTGAGGGTGAACTCACCCAAGAAAAGTGCAGATTGTTTTTGCATTGCATCCTGCCAAAGGGATTCTGCCAAGGGAAGGGCAACTTTAAATCACAGTCAGGGCTTCATAGGAACTTTGCTGCCCAGAGAATAAGCTGAATCCGCATATACTGTGTCTGTCTCAGCTAAAGTCCTTTTTGGAGCGCGCCATCCACTCCTTGAGGCAGCCCTGGCTGCTTGAATGGTATGATGGTGTAAGGGTGACTGTGCCTTGAATTAAACTGTGTAAATCTGAGTAACTCCAGTTTGAATCTGGCTGTCCCATGGACTGGATTACTCAGGGGGCTGGTCATAGATTACAGAACCATTCACCTCTGGGTTCAAATCCAGACCATATAAAACTGACTTACCAATGGCTGCTTGATAGCCTACAGGAAATAAATTGTTGGTCTCAATTAAGTTCCTAGTGCATTAGTAGGAGCATTGCCAGCAGATTGAGGGAAGTGATTATTCCCCTCTATTTGGTACTGGTGAGGCCACATCTGGAGTATTGCGTCCAGTTTTGGGCCTCCCATTGCAGAAAGGATGTGAACAATTTGGAGCAAGTCCAGTGGAAGGCAACGAAAATAATCAGGGGGCTGGAGCACATGACTTACGAGGAGAAGGTGGTGGGAACTGGGCTTATTTAGTCTGCAGAAGAGAAGAGTGAGGGGGAATTTGATAGCAGCCTTCAACTACCTGAAGGGGGGTTCCAAAGAGGATGGAGCTCGGCTGTTCTCAGTGGTGGCAGATGACAGAACAAGGAGCAATGGTCTCAAGTTGCAGTGCAGGAGATCTAGGTTGGATATTAGGAAATGCTATTTCACTAGAAGGGTGGTGAAGCATTAGAATGGGTTACCTAGGGAGGTGGTGGAATCTCCATCCTTAGAGGTTTTTAAAGCCCGGCTTGTCAAAGCCCTGTCTGGGATGATTTAGTTGATGTTGGTCCAGCTTTGAGCAGGAGATTTGACTAGATGACCTCCTGAGGTCTCTTCCAACCCTAATCTTCTATGATTCTAAGTGTCAGCAAGACACAATGACACAAACTGGCATCCTTGTGGCTAAAAAACACAAAAGAGGATTAAAACCCTGCCATGCAAACTACAGCATCTCTGCTCAGACCCGCGAGTATGATGTTTTTTGGTGCTGAAGGAGGAGGCATAGTCTCATCATGGAATTGTGGCGGGCTTCCATGTGGAACAGATATTTACTATATGTATGTTTTACATGCATAGCTTTCAATGTACAAGAAAACAGTCACTTTTTATTTCCATTTGCATTCGCGATTTCTCGTGAATATCTGAAATAGACGTTTATTGTGACCATAACCCTACCACAAATTAAAATCAGATCCCAAGTCCCTTGTGAAAAGAAGCTCATCATCATGTATGGAGACATCAGAAATGATACTAAATGACACTTAGCTCTGAACCCCAAACACCACATTTATCTAAGGCTTACGGTTAAGTCTACAGTAGAAATAAGACCAGGAGCTAAGCAAGGGTTTTTTCGATAGATGTATAGCCACAAGATAAAGAACAAACAGCTGGTCTTATACTTCTGCCAAATGCAAAGTATCACTCATGTATACAGCCCACATTTTCTCCTTTTAAGAGATTGATTACCATTTCTAAGATAGAGATAAACAGACTTCAGTGGCATTATACCAGGGATAAATTTGGCTCACTGGCCTTAAACCTTGAACTTCTCTTAACATTTTCTGATCAAACTTTTTTTGTGACTTGTTAGGTTGTAAGGTGACTCAAGAGCTAAATTCATCCTTCTCAAGCTTTACAAACATCAAGAAACTGTGCTGGTTGCCCAACCTGCAACCATACTTTATCAGTATTCTTTGTATCCATCACACTTGTTATGCCTTTACAACACAATGAAGTGAGTAAGCTGTGTCTTCCAATACCTGGAAATCAGCTGTGCTCACTGCTGTGCAGATTCCTGCTCTTCTCCAAACTGAGATCATGTCTTTGGAGAAGACTGTTGTATGTAGTGCAGTCTCATAGATTTATTCCTTTGCAGAATGGTGCCACCAAAATAAAGGTGTAAACAACACAACACTCTTTCACCAGGACATTGCTGAGTGTGCAGGTGGTTATTAAAAATTTCCCAAAAGGTTGAGCATATGGGTTGCTCCTCTCTACTCAAGATCCAATTTATTTTCAGTTATGCCAATCTTGAGGGAGCTGCCACTTTGTGTCTTTTCGTTAAGTTACATATTTATAAGATATCTACATGTCTTAGGACATGTGCACATAATTTAAGGAAAACTTACATTTTTGACTCTTTTACAAAAGGGAGATGAAAAAGGACGTCCACTCCCCCCAAAAAGAAAGCAAACAAAAAATCCTTTCTCCCCTTCCCAGCCGAACATCCCAGCCCCATCAAGCAAACACTTGAAAAATGAAATGGGTTCTGAATGTCTATATGCTCTTACTCTGTCAGGCTAGCAGGGGAAGCAAGTTAAGTTGTGAAAGGCCTTCCACTGACAACTCCACAGTACCATTCCCGACCTTTTAAATTTGGAAATGCTTAACTCAGATGCCTCAGCTGATTTCAACTATTTTGATGGTTCTTCAGATAAAAGCAGTATTCTGGAGCATCTGTCAGTCAGTTTAAGTTATGTTGCTGATCCTCGAAGGGCTGCCTTCAGTGAGTGATATGCCTCAGGACAGTATCACAAAGCCAATGTAAACTGAGGCCTTGTCTAAACACAAAAATAGTACCACTATAACAATACCAGAAGAGTTAGAGTCCCCCACCTCGCCGCTCACAAGCATGGACACAGTTATGCCAGTATAAATATACTTATATAGTATAAGCTTATTCCTGTATGGAGGATAAGCTTATGTTGGTATAACTGTGTCCACACTAGCAGTTGTACTGGTATAACTTTGTTTGTTTATCAGTGTGTGTGTGTGTGTATATATATAATCATCCCCTTAACCAAAATATCTGTACTGGTACAAAAACTACTGCGTGTTGACCGGGCCTAAGTAATCAGACATTTCTAGCCTTCCATCTATAGACCTCAAGCATTGCACACCATCTCTTCTGGTAGAAATCCATATTTATTTTTAAATTGATTGGCCTTTGAAAATAAAATGTGTTTAAATAATGGGAGGAAATTAGTTCAGTTTGAACTAGCTTTGCAGACCCCCCAAAATAGAGAGGTTTGCGAAATCTCACACAGTAGTAGACTGTCCTGCACTCAGGAGTTTTCAAAGCCCAATCTGAATTGCTTCGAACACTGCCACTTATGTTACTTACATTACAAGGGAATTTTTTAGTCAAAGTATTGTGTTTCAGTAACAATCTTCACAAGGGAAACAGGGGAAAACAGAACTATTGTAAAATTAATTTGAACTACTAAAAGGGAGACATTCAAGGGCCACCTGAGGAACCCTTCCAGGCAAGAACAGATGAGATAAAACAGTAGGAATAAAGTGGCGAATAGTGATATAGTATAGTGTGCTTTTTCTTTTTTTTTCATGACTGAAATGGGGAACTGGATTTTATCCTCACCTTTAACATTAAATTCTGTCTTGGGAAAATATTTTTTCTTTAAAATAAGATTTCTGGGCCAGAGAAGGGGAGGGGTGGGAGAAGAAAAAAAGAAAAGGAGATGCAGATGTGAATTGCCAAGCCAGAAAAAATATTTAACACAAATTAGAAAATATAGATTTAAAATAAAATATAGATTTATATCATTAACCCATGTAACTCATTACTTCAGAATATTACTTAGGAAAGTACCTTAAATTTCAACCACAGATTAGATGTTTATTAGTTTGATCCTGCTCTAATTAATGTTAATAGCAGCACTCACATTAACTTCAATGGGAGCAGGATTATGCAGATATAAATGAGATACACTGTCCTCAATAGAGCTAGATCAGTTTACAGTAGTTGAGAATCTGGCCCATTTATTTTTGCTGTTGTAGGTATGTTGATCATTTTATATTGTTTTCTCAGGATATTATGAGGATGACTGGGTCACAGGTTGTGCTCTGTCTATTCAAATTTATATTTGCTTAATGACTTTTGCTTAATGAAGATATTACACATAAATGGGGGCATGTTTTGGAAGCCATCAGGTGTAACAGTATATAAAACTATTTAGGAGAGAAGTTCTGAACATACTTGTTAAAATATTCAAACTGAAATGCGTCTGATTTTACCATCTCTCATGAGTCGGGCTCTGTTACTATAGAGAATTCTTTTCCAGATATCTAGCTGGTAGGTGTTGCTAATATGTTCAGGGTCCAACTAATCGCCATATTTGGGGTTGGGAAGGAATTTTCCCCTAGGTCAGATTTAAAGAGACCGTGAACATTTTTCATCTTCTTCTGCAGCATGGGTCACTCGCAGGTTTAAACTAGTGTAAATGGTGGATTCTCTGTAACTTGAAGTCTTTAAATCATGAGTAACTGAGCCAGAGGAGTGAGCTGGCAAGGTTCTGTGGCCTGTAATGTGCAGGAAGTCAGACTAGACCAAGGGTCTCAAACTCAATTGACCACGAGGGCCACATAAGGACTAGTACATTGGCCCAAGGGCTGCATTACTGACACCTCCCCTTCCATGAGACCCTGCCCCGCCTCCTCCCAACCCTTCCCTGCCCCCATTCCAACCCGTTCCCTGAAATCCTGTATGTTTCAGGCCCCTGGACTAGACAATCATGATTGTCCCTTTTAACCTTAGAGTCTATGAGTCTATGTTCTTGAGAACTGTTCAGGCGAGTACAGTAAACTCTTACTATGAAATCAAGAGGCTTTATATTCATAGTTCTTCCTTTTAATATTTTTAATCACATTTCCTCTCTCATTTGGTCTTCAAAACATTGGACAGCAGTAAACATCCACCTTGACTTGTTGTACTGTACCTGCCACAAAACTGTACTTGGGAACCAGCAGGTTATATATTCCTCAATATTATTGGTTTTTATTAAGAGCATTGGCTTGGGTTGGTCATATGCATTCATTTAAAAAAAACCCTAAGATTTATGATTTTCAAGTTATCTGGAACTTAATCTGCAACATGAAAGGCTTCTATAGCTACAGTAAGAATGACAAAAAATAACAACCCACAACAACCCTGAATTGTTGCAAATTTAACTCCATACTCCCACATTGGTAATGACTGCAAAAGTAGTTTTGTCAATATTTATAAATCAATGCAAACCCGAAACTGGATGTTTTAATTTACCATGGTTTAAATGTAACTGATACCCCCAAGTTTAGAGCCTTCAGCTTTGTAAAGTGCAATGTTATTGCAGGGCATGCATCCAATTTTTAAAACATTATATAGATTGGAGACAGATGAGCTTTCCAGAATTATTTAAGGCCTATTTTGATTAAATGCCCAAGATGCAATCTCCAGTGGAAATTAATTACATTGATGTGAAAACAAATGAACTCCAACCTCAAAATCAGCTACAGCTTCATGTTCAATACAGTACTTAAAAGGGATGGAGCAGGCACCAAAAACACTGCTGTGAGTTATAACTTCAAATCATCTTTCACCCATTCCCCTTGAACACTGCTGGAAAAATAGACCCTCGCTCTGCTAGCACATATTTTTCAAGATAATCTTAATGTCAGTATCTAAAAGGCAATACTTCACATTACAGGCCTGATACAAACATGGTTGAAATCAATGGGGGCCATTTTATTAGCTTCATTGGGCTTTAGATCATGTCCTGTGACACTTCATGGTGAGGCATTTCTGCTATGTACATCATCCAGCAGTAGACAAGGAGATGGGAGGGACTTGATTCTATCCCCTGAGGAGCACTTGGGTGTTTTTGTTATCAAATTAGTTTAGGAATCAGATTAGCTCAGTCTTTCCAGTGGTGCTTTCGGTACCATCTTTAGGTCAAAAAGTAGCTTCAGATACATATTCTCTCAGTCAGGGAACCACTCCCACTAACATCAGCTGTGTATGTGGACAGAGAAGACAAAGCATAGTCCTTTAAATAATGAGAGTAGTCAACATTTGCTCGGTCATCTGTGTTGAGCTACATTTTGAGCCATTCTCTTTGGCTTTTTCCTGTTAATGATTTGCTCTCCATCCCATCCCTCTCATCATTCACACTAACACAGTTGTCACTAGATGCTGGTGGCACAAAGGTGTCTTCCAAGAAATGGTTTAATATTCATTTTCATCTTCAGGAAATTTTTAAAGGAATCAGAAGAGGGGTTGTGGTGGGATGTTACTGACCATAAACTGGTTCTTGCCAGCCTTATCTCCTGGCTATAACTTGCTAAACAGGTTTGTGAAGAGACAGACAGAAGCCACTTCTCCCTCCCCCCCCCCGCCCACAGTTACACACATTCCTTCTTCCGAGGAAGAGGTTTTGAACAGATGAGGGTCTGCAATACTTATGTAAAATGAAGAAGTTCGTTCCCTCTTATAGAGCATCACATGTTTGAAATCATAAGAAGCTATAATAATGGCAGCAGAAGGGTCAGGGAAACTAAGAACAACATGAAATACATACTATCCAGAATATGGCATATATTTGTTGCTAAGGCACAGGACTAGAAGCTAGGAAATATGGTTTTGATCTGCCACAGACCTCAGTTATCACCTTAGGCAAGTCACCAAATTTCTTTTTTGTCTCATTTTCTATAAAATGGGAATAATGGAATTTTAAAATTTTCTAGCTCACACCTCTTGAAGATGATAGGTTTTTAGCCCCATTTATAGAACTTAGATCTGGTAATAATCTAAATATCTGCTGGTAGAAAAGTTGGGCAGATTTTTACCTTATGTTGGATATGGTGCAATTGTCTCATGCAAAAAGCAACAACAAGTCCTGTGGCACCTCATGCAGGCACTATAGAGAGGAAGTGGAGCAGGTTCAGTGTTGATCAGAGAGAAGTTTGCACGTTGTAGAGACCACGATGTTTTCCTGTCAGGAGTGTTTTTTATCTGATTTTTGGCTTTTGCAAAAGCCCCTTCACACTGCCTACCTATTTCCTAATTACAAATGTATTAAATATGTATCCTCACAGCAAATCCCATGTACTCACATATCTTCTTCCTCCTCAGCTGCCATTATCTCTGTGAAATGTTTCCACTCTGATCTCATCACAAGGATGCTCCAGTTTTCACAATACTATTACATCTCTTTATTATAGCTGCTGTTAATTATTATTTATATTACAGTAGCACCTTCAGGTCCCAAGAACCATTGGAGCCCCATTGTGGTAATACAAATACCCAATGAGGCAGGATTCTGCCCTAAAGAGCTTACTGTCTAAGTAGATAAAATGGACAAAAAGTACGAAGAGGGAAGTATTGTTCCTATTTTATAAATGGGGAACTGAGGCACAGAGATTTTAGGGGAATTTTCCATGGATTTCTGAAGCCAAGCTAGGAATTAAACCCATATCTCCTGAGTTCCAGTCCAGTGCCTTAACTATAAGCTGTCCTTCCAACCTGTTTGGTGACAACATTCCTTATTTGGGGAGTATCTGAGAAAGAAAGGGGTAAAGAGCCCTTAAACCATCTGAAACACAACCCCTTGGTTTTTCCAGTATAGCATAAGGGCACAGAAGAGGGTCAGCAAGTACATCCTGAGACACCCCAGGCAGGCAAACATTTCTGAAACACAGGGCATGAAACTCCTGCTGCAGCATCCATCATTTGGTTGAGGACAGTGAAAACATGTGCTGTCATCTTTGACATTTTAATTGAAAAGAAAGCTTACACAGATTTCAACCTTAAGTAGTATGTTTATACAAGTGTATACAGAGAAATAATCTGTCAGTTCAGAGCAGGCTCAGTGCTACAAGATTTGGTTTAGTAACTGAACAATCCAACATTAGCTCACACACCTTGCCTTGTTCCATGCCTCAATAATTTTTAGTAGAAATACTTTGCCTAGAGGCACACAGTTATTAAAAAAGAGGCTGAGATTGCTTAAATTATTAGCTCATGGTAACAAGCCTGCACTGGAGAAACTGTTGGTCCTTTGTTTTCAGAATTTAGCTGTAATTCGCCATCTTATTTTCAGAGACAAACTTCTGCTTTGTTTGGGAAGTTTAAAAAAAAATGAACAAAGGACAAATAAATCACTTCAAATAGAAGGCAGGACTTTTTTTTTCTTTTAGAATAAAACTAGGTTTAAAGAACCCAGTTATCCTTATATTTTACTAACATTTACTGGCTTAATAATAAAAGTGAATAGAATTAGAAAGTTAATTGATAAATTTGTTTTCCCAACTATCCAATATAGGGAGCTGTTGGTTCTAAGTGCTCAGTGAAATGTTATTACCCTGTCAACCTGCTGAAGGTGGGGAGAACCTTTCTCTTTGTCATTTTTCTCTTTTTGAAAGCTATAGTTGTTTTATGATGCAAAGTTATGAAAATAAAATACATATTTGTGCTGCTGTAAAGCACTCAAGAATATTTAACTGACTGGGTTGCTGGAGCGGCTGAACATTCTAACACCTCTATATAGACAAGTTTACCAGAATAGCATATACATGTTCCATTATCACCGTTGGCTGGCGGTTAGGGTTAGGGGTCTTTCAGCTTGATTAACCCTTTGACATTTTTATTCACTGAGCCCTAGATTTTTCAAGTGTCCATTAATTCTGCATGGCTAACATTTGGATGCCCTGCTTGAGTAATCTGACTGTCTCAAGCTGAATGCCCCAAATTAGTGGACACATTTGAAAATGTTTTGCCTTAACTGTTTTTAAAATTTGTTTTAAGGTAATAATGCTGTATAGGATATTCAGTTCTTAGTACATGTGGTCACTGCCTTCTCTTTTCTTCCTAGAGTACTAGTTGTGGTGGGACAAAATCCCTTGTCTTCTTGCATAATCAAACTTTTGGTCTGGCTTGAGCTGAGAGCATGCAATAATATTTTAATCAGATAAAAGACATTTACTAGTGCTCTCAACGTCCCTGCAGGGCTGCCCAGTTGGGGGGCAAGTGAAGCAATTTGCCCCAGGCCCAGAGCCCCGCAGGGGCCCTGCGAGCCCTGGCCCGGCAGTGGTCCAGGTCTTCAGCCAGCATTTTGGCAGTGGGGGGCCCTTCAGTGTTGCCGAAGACGCGGAATGACTGAAGAGCCCCCCGCCGCTGAAAAGCCACCAAAGACCCGGACCTCCGCCAGGTGAGTACAAGCACCACAGCTCCGCCACTTTGCCCCAGGCCTCCTGAATCTTCTGGGCAGCCCTGCATCCCTGGGACATATTTTGTCATGTTTTGCTGCATTCTGGTTTTCTCTTTATACAATTTTTTAAATTATAGTATAGGTTTTATCTGAGCCAGTTCTTCGTTTTAATCTCTCCAGTGTGCCTTTATCTGTTTTCCCTAGTTTTGCTCTACACAGTTACATATGGAACAATGGCATAATTATCATTTGTGTACAGAACTTAGAGGAAGACAGTCTCTGCTCTGAGGAGGCTAAAGTTTAAGAAACTTTGCTAGCTCTCTTTCTTCTTCTTTTTTTTTTTTTTTTTAGTCTACTAATGGGTCAGGCAACAAGACCAAGTGAAATATTTAGAAAGAAAGATTGAAACCAGCAGTTTCTAAGACCCACAAGAGCCAAAAGGCAAATGTTAATAAGTTCTGTGAAGCTTTCAGGGACCTGCTGGTCCTTGTACTTATGCTGAATTCCCAGAGGTTTGTAGAACATGTGTTCAGGAAATATAGGTGGTATTTACACAATTTGAGTTTCTAAAGGCAAGATTTATTATTAACTAAACCCTTAAACAGAGTTTGACCCAGGCCTGGTGCTAACAGGGCTGTTTGTGCATGTGGAAGGGGACATTTGCCCTCCCTCACCCCATAATCTTCAAAGGGCCCCAAATTACTGTCAGGCCAAAAGATATACAAAGTTAATCATTATTAAGCAGTGGAACAGCCGCAGACTGAAGAGTCTTCATCCTTTATATAAATCATGGCACAAAACTGACACAGTAGCCAAATTTTACTTTTTTGATCTCTTAAAATCCAAGATTTTCCAGAGGTCTAACTAGCCCCTAGACTCCTGTTTTGTGTTTTTGTTTTTTAAATAGCAACATCCAGGAGCCCTCCCTCCCTCCCCCCAAATGCCCTCTCCAATAATAGAATCCTCAAACAGACCTTAGTGTGGCCCATTATATACTCTATAGTGGCCTGATTTGTGGTGCCCTTCTTTCGTCAGGGTAGGTGAAGAGCGCAGCACTCTTAGGGAATTTTGGAGGTGTTACTCCACAAATCAGCTGTTATAAGGAATGTAAGTATTCATCCACATCTTCTTCCTCTGTTTTCTCCTCGATCATTGTCTGATAGTACTTAAGCATGCCATCCCTCTTATTAAATAAAAACACCCTACAATTCTGAGGGAGAGGAGTTGCTCCTGGTACTCAATTTTTTACGTCAGCCCAGTGAATTCCATATCTCTGATAGCTATTGACCATGGCCTCATCATTTCACATATTGACTACTACAGCTTCCTGCTTTCTGACCTTGATCACTGCAACTGTTCTCCACTCATGTCCATTCAAAGGGTCAATGCCAAAGTACATCTTGCAGGCTTGCTGCTTTAACCACCCAAACTACCTTTTTGGAGCCCCCTTCTTATCTTTACTTTTTAAGACCTGTCACAATTTAGCCTCATCTTAGCTAGCTGCTCTAGTAACATATTGTGAGATCAACCACCACTTTCAGCTTGCCAACCTCCCCAGCCTTTACTGTCCACTAGTCGGTTTCTCCCCCAAACACCTCTGAGCTTTGTCCACCTTTTATGCCTGGGAAAATCTCTGGTATAATCCATGCAGCCACAACCTTAAAATCTCCCCACAAGAGTTGCCTTTGTCACAATGCCTACAAAACTGTGCTAACTCATAGACTCATAGACTTTAAGGTCAGAAGGGACCATTATGATCATCTAGACTGACCTCCTGCACAATGCAGGCCACAGAATCTCACCCACCCAGTCCTGTAACAAATCTCTAACCTATGTCTGAGCTATTGAAGTCCTCAAATCATGGTTTAAAGACCTCAAGGTGCAGAGAATCCTTCAGCAAGTGACCTGTGCCCCACGCTGCAGAGGAAGGTGAAAAACCTCCAGGGCCTCTGCCAATCTGCCCTGGAGGAAAATTCCTTCCCCACCCCAAATATGGCAATCAGTTAAAAACATTAAAGAGGTCTCTATCAATATCCAAATCGGATCCCGGGCGTCTGTAGCATACCCCAAGCACTATCGCAGGGGAGGCTCTAGTAGCTTTCTTTCCCAATGTGATTTTTGCCCAGACAGACTCTGTCTTATCCATTCCATCACTTCTTATTTCTTTACAAGCTACCTCATCATTGATATACAATGCTACTCTGCCACCTATGCTTTTATTTCTGTCTTTCCTAAACAGCACATAGCCTTCAATACCTGTACTTCACTCATGACTACTATTCCACTATGTGTCTGTTATCCGTATAATATCTGGTTTCACTTCCTGCACCAGTAGCACTAGTTCCTCCATTTTGTTACCTAGGCTGCTCGCATTAGTGTACAAACATCTTAATTTTTTCCGTTTGGCTTCACTGACATTCTTTACCTAATTAGGCATAGACATTGTACCATCAGTATCACCTGTTAGACTGGTATGTACACTACCCTTCCTCCTTATGTCCATTCTCATACCCATGGCTGCATCCTTTCTTACTTTGTTTTCTTCCCTCTCAATGTTAAATTCCAGCATGGAGATTACCTGGACATCTCCCAACCATCTCCTCCAATTTCCTAATTTAAAGCTCTCTTAATCAATTGTGCCAGCCTACATCCTAGAAGTCTATTTCCCTCCTTACTCAGGTGAAGTCCATCCCGAGAGAACAGTCCCCTGTCCATGAATGCTTCCCAATGGCCATACATCCCAAAGCCCTCCTTATAGCACCACTGCCTGAGCCATCTGTTGATCGCCATAATCTTGTCACACCTTTGTTGCCCCTCTCTAGGAGCAGGCAGAATCCCACTGAAGATCACCTGAGCCTTGATTTCCTTAAGCATCTTCCCCAGCCTGGCATAGTCTCCCTTGATACGTTCCAGTGAGACTCTAGTTGTTCATACATGAAGGACAATCAGCGGATTCTTTCCCGCTCCCATTAGGATCATCTTCAACCTCAAGTCCACATCCCATATCTTAGCATCCGGCAGATAGCACACCCTTCTGTTCTCCGGATCAGCTCTAGTTACAGGCCTGTCTATTCTTCTCAGTAAGGAGTCCCCAGTCGCATAGACCTGCCTTTTCCTGGTGATGATGCGATTCTCTGGTCTATCCCCTGTTCCCTCTGGCTGCAAATCCTCTCGATTCCTATTGTCCCTTGCAATCCTCTGCAACCCATCCCGTATCCTCCTGGGGCTCATATTTGGTGGTGTTGTCTCCATTGACTCTTCCCCTCTTCCTATAGGACTAGCTGCTTTTCTCTTCTTCCTTGCCCTCTCACCTTCAGTTACCACCTGCTTTGCCCTTTTTTCATTTTCCAACTTTGCAAACCTGTTCCTGAGCTCTATTTTTCCTTCACTTGCCCGTCTTTTCCTCTGCCTGGTTCTCTTAGTCACATGCTTCCACTGTCCACTTTCCTCACCCAGCAGTCTCCCCTCAGATTTCTTTGGTCCTGCTTCCATGTGCAAGTCTGATTATAGCTAGACAGGTTCTGAGCTGGGACTGCCCGTCTTTCCCTTCCTTCCTTTTCCCACATGCTTGCTCTTTCAAGCTTCCCCATTCCTGTCATTCCCCACCATCCCTCTACCGCCAGTTAAAAAAATAAATACGTAAAAAGACAAAACCAACATCAAAAATGTACCTACCTAAGCTGTGCCAATTCTTCATTCTATTCATTTTCTTGAGTGTTCTGTCCCCATCCTGTGTCCTTGTGTCTTTTAGATTGTAAACACACTGGGGTAAAGATTGTCACTTATCTACATTTATACAGTGCCCAACCAATTGGACCTTTGAGCTGCTACCGTAATGTAAGTGTCTGCTACTGATGATAAAAAAAATCTATCACACAAAAGAGTCTGAATTGTCTGTGAAATACGAACAGAGATTTCTGCTATATTGGGAAAGATCTACTTGTTTAGGTGCCAGTTTTCTTTTTCCTAGAATGCAGTTCAGTTCTGCACTTAACTCAGCTAAACAAAGCTCTTGTTTCTTAGAGAGTTCTGCTCTTTGATGATATTGGAACCATAACATTGTTAAACCACAGGTACTGTAGGTCAGGTGAGGTTTATAAAATTACATAGGAGATTCCAAAAGAGTGTCTGGTACAATGCTTTTCTCCTATGAGTGTAGTAGGCTGAAAGTGGATAGAATCACAGTGTTCTGGCTTTTCATGATGAACGTTTCTAAAGCATCAGGCAACAATTAGGCAAGTGTGTCAACATCAGTATGTTTCAGTAGTGGCACTATAGCTCAAGAGATTGCCGGCCATCATCCAATAACTGAGTCAGCACTTATGGTCTTAGATACAATTCCTGGTGCAAATATTTCCCCTCTGCTTGAATCTGGAGGATTTATTTTTGTAGTTCATGCTGCACTTTTCAGATACTTAAGCAACATGGTAGCACTGAAGATGCCCTAGGCTTTCTGAGGTGCTTCACTTTGAAAGCAGTTCAAAATACAAATATACGGTAACACCTGACAATGTGCAGAGAGCTGGTGTGCTGCGACTGCTGCTTATTATACTGATGATTGTTTCATCCGTGTCTCATTGTTGTATTCACCTGTTGAGTCTCATCATATTGTTAGGGACCGAGATGTGGGCAGTAATGCCCCATGGTCAGAGCAGTGGTTGTCAAGCCTAGTGAGTTGGAGCCAGAGTCAAGAACCAGAAGTCAGAACAAAGGGTCAGAGCTGGAGTCAGGAGTGAGAGCCAGGAAGCAGAGTTGAAGGTCAGTATCAGAATCAGGGCTCGAATACCAGAGCCAAGGGTCAAGTCAGAGCCATGAATTGGAGCTGAGGGTTAGAAACAGGTTACCTGGAATAAGAGAGGGAAGGAGCAGGGCTGGGTCTGGAATAGGGCTGAAACAAACCAGTAGTGGGACTGGAACAAGGCAGGAGCAGATGCTAATACAGCTGTGGGTGGTTGCTTGAAACAGCCAGCGCCCTGCTGCTGTTGGTCTTAAGAGCAGGTCTGCTGATCCCCTCAGCCAGCTGGACAGTTTAGACAATCAGGAGGCTCAGCTGGGGCCAGTTGTGCTCATTAGACTGTCTGGGGGGCTTAAGCTATCAGGTAAGCAGGCTAGCTGCAGGCTCTTACTCCTGAGAGTATCCCCTCCTCCAAGGGTGCCTTCCAGGAGTCCCAGGGTTGGGCTTGTCAGGATAGGCTTCCTGAAACTCCTGCAGTGGGTCTGGGGTGTGAACATTTTCCACTGGTTCCCAGGATCGTCTGTCTGGATTATAACCCTCTCTGTCCACGACGTACTGGAGTTTCCCTCCCATGTGTCAAGAGCAAGGATTTATTGAACCAAATACTCCTCCTGCTCCTGGATAGTGATAGGTGGTGGTGGACCAAGTTGAAAACAATTTTTTGAGGTAAGGCTTCAGCAGAGAGACATGGAATACCTTGTGGATCCTTCCAGACTCTGGGAACTGTAAGCTGAATGCCACTGGATTGACCCATTCCAAAATCTTAAATGGACATAGATATTGGTGGTCTAACCTAGCTGATGGATGCATTAACCTAAGGTACCAAGTAGACAGCCAGACCTGGTCACTTATGGCAAGGTCAGTGTGGTGCTTATAAACCCTCTTAGTAGCTGTCAGGTATTCCTTCCACTCTTGGTGTAGCTGGCAGAGTTGGGAAGTTAAGTCAGCAGCAGTGGGTATCAGAGACTTTATGGGGCTGTCTGGGTGAAAATGAGGATGAAACCCAAAGCTGGTGAAAGAGAGACTTTATTGGGTGGAAGTATGTGTGGCATTATTATACACCAATTCAGCCTAGGGAAACCCCTTCGTCTTGGTGATAGTTCAGAAAACAACAAAGATATTGCTCAGCATAGGTGGCACATGAGTCTTTCGTTTGTGGAGGCCATGCCCAGGAGTGCTGGAAGCTCTGCCTGTGCTCTTCCCCTCCCCTTATGGCCCCACCCAGGCTCCACCCCAAGGCCCCACTCACCTTGCCAGGGAGCAACAAATAGCAGGGGGCAGGTTGGTGTGGCTGGGAAAGCAGCAACAACTGCAGGAGGGAGGCGATTCCATAGAGGGGATTATGGGAGGGAGTGGAGAACAGCAAGAGGGCAGGACATGGCCAAATGAGGAGGTAGGAAGAAGGTAGGAAACTGCACAGGGAGGAGGATAGGCAGGAAGACGGACGAAAAGGCCTGTTGGCCCAGTGCAGGCTAACATAAAGAGGGCCCTCCAAAAGAGAGCATGTGTGCCCAGATCCACACGCACATGGACAGCAGGGGAAATGCTGCAGCTGCATGGCCAGGGAAGGCAGACAGACAGTTCATTCTTCTTATCAAACGTCAACAAATTCTTGGTATTTAGCTCTTATTACAGAGGGGATAGGAGAGGAAACAGAGGGTGCCGAGATGCCCTGTGAACTAATGGCCTTGGGCTCGGATTCTCCAAGGAGGCAAACTGGGCCATAGAGAGCTTCTAGTTTATGGCTCAATTTTGGGAGACAAGACTGCTGACAGTGCAGGGATCTGAAACTTACTGCACCTGCCCACCTACAGATGTGCGGATCCTGCATAGTGAGCCAGGGTGTACCGAGGCTAACCAGAGGGTCTTGAGCTCGGATGCACCCAAACTGAAGGGTTTTTCTATGACCATAAAGAGTGGTGTCCTCCAAGGGGCAATCTGGTAGATAACTGGTTTCAGTGAAAGGAGCAACCCGTTGATAGACTCTTCCAAATCTGGAGATCTTTCCCATTGGATGGAGATCGTATATGCTTATTCAAAGTCCAAGTCCATGAAACTACTGGAGCCCCCTGAATCCAACAGCGCTTACAAAGTTGGAGGGGGAGTCAGAGATGTGTTGGGTTTGGGTTAGTTGTTGCTAGAATACCGGTGGACAAATATCCTTATTGGGTACTGAAGTGAGGGGAAGACACTAGCCCACCTTCTGTTGGGACTGGGACTTGGTATTTCCTGGCAGGGATACGGGTCACGCATCTGCAGGACAGCCCGTTGCGAAGCATTGAGGTTCTCAGCAGTACTGTACAGGCCTAAGCCTACCATTGGGGGAGGGGTGGCTCAGTGGTTTGAGCATTGGCCTACTAAACCCAGGCTTGTGAATTCAATCCTAGAGGGAGACATTTGGGGATTTAGTTGGGGATTGGTCCTGCTTTGAGCAGGGGGTTAGACTAGATGATCTCCTGAGGTCCCTTCCAACTCTAATAATCTATGATCCACTGTCAATTTTTCTCAGCATCAGACAGGCTTGGTCAATTTGGATGGGCTCAGTCTGTGGGGGCAAAGCCAGTGATTGGGGAGTTGGAGCCAGGGAAACCGCTGGTACATGGGAGGCTGACCCTTGCTCTTGGAGGTGCTCCTTTATACAGTTATCAGTCTTAATGCACAGTTTGATTAGATCATACACCCATACCAGCTTGTCTTTGATTTCTTTGTTAAGGCTGAGCTGGAAGTAGTAACATTGCACAGCCTCATTCCACTCAGCATCTGCTACCAGGCCTCAAAATTATACAGCAAATTTGACAACCAATTGGTGCCCCTGCCACAGTGCTTGGAGTACAGACTGTGCTTTGTGCATGTGATTTGGGTCATCAAAGATCACTGTCATGGCTTGCACAAAGTTTTCAGATTGAGCCAGGAGCAGACCAGATTTCTCCAGGAGCTGGGAAACCAAGGCCAGGGCCTCCCTGACTAGCATGCTGATGGGCTTGGTCAGTTGGTCAGTTGCAACAGAAACGGAAGCTGACACTGATTCAGGAATCTGTGGAATTTGCCACGGTTGCCATCAAACTTACCTGGAAACAGAATCTTTGGTTCACAGGGTGCCAGGGTGGCATGGCGTGCATCTGCAGTGCCATATTCTGCACCTGCAGGGCAACAACCTGAGTCTACAGGTTGTATACCCACTATTTCCAACAGGGAGATATTTGTCTTGGTGAGATCAGTGCCAGCAGGGAACCACGCCCCTTTTCCCCGATAAGGGTTACTTTTGGGGGGGATGGAGAGTGCTTAAACTATTAGGGACCTGGATGTGGATGGTCATGCCTGGTGGTCGGAGCCAGGAGTCAGGGCAAAGGGTCAGAGGCAGGATCAGGAGCTAGAGCCCAGGGTCAGAAACCTGGAGTCAGAGCCAGGAATCAGAGCCAAAGGTCAGAACTGGGATCAGGACCTGAATGCCAGAACCAAGGGTTAAGTCAAAGTCAAAGACAGAGAATTGAAGCCAAAAGTCAGAACCAGGTTATCTGGAGTAAAGGAAGGCAGCTGCAGGGCTGGGTCCAAGGCAGGAGTGACGGTGGGACAGGACTGGAACAAGTCAGGACCTGAAGCTAACAGCCATGGGCGTATGCTTTGAGCAAAACCCTGCTGCTATAGCAAGTCTTAAGAGCGGCCCTGCTGATCCCCTCAGCCAATCAGGCAGTTTCACCAATCAGGCAGCTCAGTTGGGACCTACCTGTGCTCATTTGACTGCTGAGGGTTAAGCTAAGGTAAGTAGGCTTGCTGTGGGCCCTTATTCCTGACACATATACATAGACTGTAAGCCCTTTGGGGCAGTACCTGACACAGTGGATCCCTGGTCCTTAATTGGGGCTTCTAGGCATGGTTCAATACAAATGATAATAATAATAATGAACAGTGGCTCTCATTGGGGGGAGGGATAGCTCAGTGGTTTGAGCACTGGCCTGCTAAACCCAGGATTACAAGCTCAATTCTTGAGGGGGCCATTTAGGGATCTGGGGCAAAAGTCTATCTGGGGATTGGTCCTGCTTTGAGCAGGGGGTTGGACTAGATGCCCTTCTGAGGTCCCTTCCAACTCTGATATTCTGTGATTTGGATTGAGGCTGTTAGGATAGGATGCATCATGCGTAAGATCCTTTGATCTGGAGCTCTTCCACAAACTAGAAACCATGCTCCTGACTTCTTCAGTCCTGCTACGTTTAAAGCCATGAGAGTCTAGGCCTATGTGGCTGAACATAACCCCAGGGAACATCAGCTAGACATTTCTGTGAACTGAGAAAGCACAAGACTGCAGTGAAGATAAATGGTCTTAACATGTAAAACAAGTGCTTACCAGACAATAAATGGGATTTTCATCATAGCAGGCAGCATGCCTGGTGTCAGGAAGAAGTGCTTGGTGAGCTATGCATTGTGTTGCATTTGATACACTGTTGGAATTATCTTTATTTTAGTCTATGCATATAGGTCCTGAGCATGAGACCACTGAAGCCATAGAGAAGTTAAAAGTTGTAAAATGTCTCCATTGGGTTCGCTTATGGCTAGATTTCCAGAACAGTTGAGCACTCGCAAGTTCCATTGAAGTCAAACAGCTGTGAGGGCTTAACATCTTTGAAAATTAGGTCTCATTAGTGTCTGGAGTGGTATGTTGCTTCCTCTATAGAGCAGTTCCCCATATGCAGGTTGTTTGTCCAACAAACCTATTTACTAGAGTACAAAATGCTAAGGGCCTAAAACCTTTGAGTCAGCAGCACTGACCGACAGGTCAGGGGGCTGTTCATCATCTTCAGCGTTTTATCAAGAGTACAAAGATGAGAGGTGAACGGAGGACAATGTGCACTTTCAGCATAAAAAATGATAATACCTGTCTGTCACAAGAGCATCACTTTTGTCTCACTGATTTATCTGCTGTTATGGAAGGTTAAAAAGCAACAACAAAAAAGAGCACATTGTCCTCTTTAAGAGGAGTGATAAATGAGATGGAATGTAAGAATCAGACAAATTTACTATTTCAGGCAATTTCAATCTGTAGGAAAGTGTGTGTGTGGGTGTGTTATCAATGGCTTGTTTCCAGTGTGGAAGAAATAGAAATATCTGGGAGCACTGGCTAGTGTCAAACACCCCTACTAGAGAAATAAGCCTGGTGTGTATGTTGTATAGCATTTTTATTAGTGGCAAGAGTGCAGACTTTTTGACAAAGAGAGAGTCAGCCTTGAAACACAAAATCTCTGATTGTACTGCAGAGCTGGGAAAGATCGTACTCAGGGAAAGGGCAAGCAGGAGCTTTAGTAGGGAGAAAAACCCTAGAAGTAGTGAGGTGTTGGGAAAAAAAATCTTTCACCAAGTGTAAAGCATATGCAGACCCACAAAGCTAAGCAGCATGAAAGGTGAGACTGGGTACAGCGAGGTAGCTTATTTGCTATTTCAATAAATACAAATAATTCCCTTTTGACTAAGTCCCATATTCCCAGGCTCATTAAATCAATTTCAGAAATTTTTTTGGCTCTGGAACATATAAGCAGAATTCAAACCGTGCAGTCCCTGGAGGTTCACTAGCATAAATTGCATAGGTCAGGCCAAAATAAGTTTCTGTCAAACAGCCTAACACCTACGGTTATTATGAAACTGGTGAGTTGTACAAAGGGCCTGTATATGAGATTGTCAGTGTGAATGCATCGGGGAGGGGAATAAAAGCTATTGTCCTGGTACTTGTTTCACTTCAGTCTCATTGAGAGTCAACAGATATTTTATTGAATAGGATCCTTCTGTGAGCTCACAGAAGTTAAAAAAGGGAAAAAACCTTTAGGTCATGGTAGTCTGTCTATCCTTCTGCAAGATTGTACCCTACAGTACATAAACTCAGTGCATTGTCCAGTCTTCTGTTGGGAGATGACTGCAGCCTAAAAAACCCAAATAAAGATCAAGTTTCTCCCAATATTCAGCTGCATTTTTCTCATTTTTAGATTTATCTCACTACTCTTAGTTATGCCTCTCTGTACAGTCCCACCCTACATAACTTCTCTCCATCCTTGATGCTTGATTCATGCTCATGGATGCTGGTAGCAGCTGCACTCCAGGCAATGGGGAAAATTCAGACCCTGGGGAGATAAGGCAACATTTGCGTTTATTTCTTCCCACAGGGTTAGGGAGATTTAAAGTGCAGCCTGATCTCTCATAGGAGCCCCACTGACAGTGGATAACCAGAGGGTGAGCTGAATTGTGCTGCTCCCACACACTGCGGTTATAACCTCCAACTCTCTCACTTTGGGGGCTGCAGTCGCTGGTGGTGGACCCCTCAGTGGAATGGGGGCACTTATTTTAGGGCTGAATAACACCGTGGAAGTGTAGAGGCTTCAAATATCTGTAGACTTTTCTCAACTTCGCTCCATACAAATTGCTTACCTAAGTCATAAATCAGTCAGTCCTTCCAGCTCCCTAATTATTCGCATTTCCTCCTAACTCCTTCTAATGCCTTTATCCATATCTATCTGCTAATGGATTGAACACAATGCTGCAGGTGCATCCTGGTCTGTGATGCTCTGTCCGTGACACCCAAAATTGCACTGGCCTTATTTGTTGCCATATTGCTTGTCTTATTTCCTGGTTTTGGAAAATTAGTACTATGTTTGCTTTTCTCCATCGCTTCTCTAGGACTTTTTTAAAAAAAGCTGAATAATTTGTTAACTAACTCCCCTGACACCCAAGCTCCATGTGATCTGGACTGCCTGATTTTGTCTTCACATCATTCACTTTCCCTCTCTTTTCAAGGGAGTCATTACTTCCCAAATGTTTTTCTTCTTAGAGGCAGTAATAAAAAAGTAGTTCAGTACCCCAGCTATTTTTGAATCCATTCATTTAATGATCCTTCTCATTTGTTAATAGGTCTACTTTCCCTCTAATATTTATTTTCCCCTAGTATATTTGTAAAGACCCTTCTAAATTCCTTTAATGCGTTTTGCTTACATTAACCCATTCTGCTTTTTTTTTCACTCCTTTTTTTTCCTTACAAGCCCCTTAATCTGACTCTGAGAATTAATCTTAATTCTCAGTTTTCCCATTTCCAGTGCCATGAGTGACATGCTGACCAGTAAAATCAGGACTCTTGCTTTGGAAGAAGGAAATGGGGTTTATTGTAGAAGATGTATTTGTATATACAGTAATGAAAAATATTCAAATTAAAGTAATTTATACGTGATAAGATTTCTATTAATTTATGCATGTTTAATTGACTATCATGCACTGTTTTGTGTCTGTGAGCAGAATTTATAACAATGCATTGACTGTAGAATGTCTATATCATACTTGCCAGGCAATAAAGCAAGTTAGGCCTTCACTAACAAATAGGAAAGGAAACCAGATGTGGTTTTTACTTGCTGTATCCTTAATACTTTCTGTTAAATGGATTTACAGACAGTGGCACTAATACTATATCTTCTACTTCTACACCTCTACCTTGATATAACGTGACCTGATATAACATGAATTCGGACATAATGCAGTAAAGCAGCGCTCCGGGGGCGGGGCTGCACGCTCCAATGGATCAAAGCAAGTTCGATATAATATGGTTTCACCTATAACGCAGTAAGATTTTTTGGCTCCTAAGGACAGCGTTATATCAGGGTAGAGGTGTATACAGTTGTCTCCTCCTATTTGTGATAGTAATGTCTGGGACTGTTGAGCTTGTTTTAGTCTCCACAGACCATGACAACATTTTCTCCTTTTCTCCTAGGCCTGTCCCAGGTTCTCTATCTTCACTACTACACCTACACAACCGACAAAGACAGCCCATGCCTGCCTCTATGCCTGGCACCCTGCCCAATCCTACCATGCCTGGATCTTCTGCAGTACTAATGCCAGTAAGTTATTTTATTTTAAGACTGTATCAGGCATTATCAGGGGCAAAGATCTACCTTACTGCACACAGTGAAAGTGAAGTGATCCAAAAGGGAGAATTCAGAGTTTTGTGTAATTTTGTGCTCATTTACGCGTTTTACACAGATGTAACTCAATTAACTCCAGTAGAGGGTCTCCTGATTTGAACCACTTTATGCGATTCTAGAATAAGGTCCTTATTCTTTATTAGAATTTGTTGGGTCCTGATACTGAATTTACTTACTGGTGTAAATCAACACCCTCTTCATTGAAGGCAGTGGAGTTACATAATTGTGAGACTGGAATCGGGCCCTTACTGGACAAAGCACATGCACAATGCTAATTTAATCTCAAAATAATTACTCACCTACTGTGAGGAGGTCAGTCAATAAGAAGCAAAAGTAATTTATTTTTCAGAACCAGCAATTGGTCATTTGCTGTAGATATGGACCCAGTCCTACATGGTTGCCCTTGCCCTCAGCTCCCATTGACTTCAGTTACCCTTCTTGCAAGATGCAGCCCTTACTTTTCATAGAATTTTAACAGCCCTGTTAATATAAAAACTTTTGGGAGACAAAGAGCAGAAATTAATTAGAGAGGGTTAGAAATAATGGAATAAAACACTCATACATCACTGTCCTGAATGTGTTCATTTTGCAAGGCTGTCTGAGAACTAATGTTTGTGCTGTTCCTAAAATAAAAGTATCCTCTTCCACCTCTTGGAAGGGAAGAACATGCCATTTGTTTTGTGCATGGTGGGACAATGGTGGGACTGAGGGTGTGATTCACCCAACAGATTTGGGCTCTTATTTGTGTTAAGTCTTCCAGAAATGAGAGTGTAGCAGCACTTGTCCTGGGAGGACTCCAAAGGAGCCCTAAGTGGGGTGAATATACCTTTAAAGTAAAGCTTATCTTCACGTTCAGGGGTGCAAATTGCTCCCACTTCACCCACAGGAGTGAATCCAGTCATCTGTTGCTAAATGGAATAAAACACTGAATCCTACCACATCTCTTTTCACTGAAAACATTAGAGGGAAGCGGTTTTAAATAGTAAATTCTCCTTGTTCCAACTGTCTTTTGAATTTGTCAAGGTACTATAATGTAGCGAATTTAGCTTACAAGAAGAGTTCTAAAGGGTTGGTAGGGTGTTTTTGTTTTGTTTTGGTTAGACCCCAAAGCTTCACTAACATAACCTGGGATATATGGAAAACTCCCCTTGATTGAGCAGTCCCAGAGAAGAAAAAGAGCCCAACTCATGTTCCATACATTCTGTATCATGGATTTTTATTTACATTTTCAACAAGCTGAGCTGGGCTGCAGAAGCCACAACTTTATACAGTGATGCTTTTAAAACCACTTAACTCAGAGTTTTGTTATACTAAAAGGGGGGAAATCATTACAAAAAAAGCTCAAACCTGGGTGGCTGATATGTTTGTTTTGAAAAGAAACTCTTTTTTTTAATGGCTTTGGAGAAAAGCAGCGTTTGTAGGACAGATTCGGAGAATAAGCAAATATAAGCAGTTCACGAAACAGTTTTTTGAGGGATGACTCAAAGAAATAAAGCTGGGTCCCTTTGAAGAGAAACTGAACATATGCCCTTGAAAATGTTTTTAAACTTTATTATGTTGTCTAATTTGTTTTTCTTTTTTTCTTCCTTTTAAAGATGGAGCGACAAATGTCGATGAACTCCAGTATCATGGGGATGCAAGGCCCAAATCTCAGTAACCCGTGTGCATCACCCCAAGTCCCTCCAATGCATTCAGAAGCCAAAATGGTAAAATGAAATGATTACAAATCCTTTTTTATATTGTTTTTACACAGCAGTTACCTGGAGCAGTAGGCAAGCATTGCTTATCTCATTCTTAGTCATGGGTCATGTGATCTTTATCCATGCCTGTAATTGGCTGTCAGCATACATGCACTTTCAGATGTTACCAGTCTCCATTGACTTTGGGCGAAATGAATTTAAAGAGAGTGGACCATCTGATCCTTACCATGTTTAATAGGAATTTTTGTGCAGGTGTGTGGAAAATCAGCAAATGGGCAGGCTGGTTCTGTGATGGTGTCTGAACTTGGGTTAAAAAATTGTAAGTAAACAAACACTAGAGTAAAGGGGTCTGGTGTGGTGGGCATACTGTCTGATTTTTTTCTAGGCAGGCATGTGGCATCCAGGGCTGATGTCAGAGAACAGTGTTAGGGCACAAACTGAACAGTGCTTAGAAAATCAAGATTATGTGTTTTTTTTCTTGAGTGCAACTTATGAGGTTAGAGCAACTGACAAAGTGATAATTTGGACAAAAATGATTTAGTATTTTAAATGAAATAGTTACTTCTAATCAGTGCTTAATCTGGGCTTGCTGCATCAGATATGAAAGTAAAAAAAAAAAAAATTGCTTGAGCCCCGGCTCCTCTTTCATTACAAATTAAGCACTGCTTCTAATGTTTCCTGAAGTTACTGTGATGTGTGATTGTGCACTCAAACCTCCCCTGTAGTTTGCAGAGGATTTATTTGTGAGGATGTTACTAGCATTGAGTTTGTAAGTCCCTCGGCCCCATACATCCACTTCCAGTGGAGCATACAGTAATAATACCCCATAGCTATGCCTGTCAACATATGCTTACATTATAACTGAAACATTAACATTTTGTTTCAGTCTTGTAATGATTGTTTGATGGCAGCTGTAAGTGTAAAGTCACAGATTGATGGATTAAATATGTGGGTGCATTTCAAGATACTTTTTGTCTGATTGTCCTTTCATCCCATGTAAACCAGGAATGAGCTCATTGGAGTTAGTGGAATTACACCAGTGTAAAACTGTGACACATGAGCAAGGAGACTCAGGCCCCCAAATTTTAATGTCTCATATAGCCTTAAATCACCACGTTTATATTTCTTAGTTTGATTAGTAGATATAGTGTCTGTAAAATGATTGTCATTCATCCCAAGGCAAAGGAAAAGGTGTACCTGTCAGTTGGTAGAGTATATGCAAGAAACCCTCTGTGTATACGGTTTAGGACCAGAAAACATACAAGGTTTTCCTGTCTCTATTTTCTTAGTCATGATAGGTCACACATTCACTTCACTATTAGTTTGGGTTAGACTGTTAACCCAAACTTTGTTAACACCCCATCTACAACCACACTCTGTAAACATGCAGCCAGTTGGCCAGAAGAACAGATGTAGCCAAAAATGCTGGCTACTTCAGCCAAGCAAAATCTGTGGTCTAGAGTTCTTTCTGTGCCGTACAGTAACAGTGACATGCCAAATGGTAACAGCATCTGCAGCAGACCTTGTTAAATCTTTTTGAAATAGGCATGTGTTTTTTCAACCCAAGCAATGTTAAGCCAAACCAAATACTCCTTGGCTGAATAAATCCAAAACTGGCATCTGTTTTGGAGACTAAAGTTCCTGCCCACCACCTTTCCTCTCCCTCCCCCTGTCCACTCCCACTTTTTTTACTGAAATTATGAGGTTACTTAAAACTAAATTAAATTATTGGTACATATGGTGAGAATTCTGTGCTGTAATATCTGAAATTACACTTTAAAGTAGATCACTCCTTAATCTGAAGAAACCTTTTTTGTCCTGAACTCTGATACATAAAGGTATTGCTCTGTGAAAACTTCCCCAGTCTGAGTTGGTAGCAGGTCCAAGACATTGCAAAGCAAAATACTGCCCCAACAACTCTTGATGCCTCTTCTCCTTGCCTCTATGATGCTTTCTGCCCCTCTCTCTTAGAAAAGCAGCAGCACAGGTATTAACCAATAGAACAGAGGCACCAAATACAGACTATGATCTTCCCTTTTTAAAAATGTACTCCGGTAAATATTTCACATTGTGTATTTAGATTATATGTTACAGTTAACACAAGTATAATGAATGCATGAGAAAATACACATATAACATAACATCCCTTTTCATTCACCCATTAGGAATATAAATCTACATGAAAAAATAGAATAAAGAAAGAAAACGTAGGAAATATTTAGAGAGAAACATTCTTTATGACTTAGTTAATGGATTGACAATCTGCATTTTAACTTCAGGCTTCTTCACAGTCGTGTTTGTTCTTATTAATAAACATGCAATCTTCTTCCTATTCAAAGACCTGCTAATGTGAGGTGTTGAGTACCTCCTGCAAGTTGAAGTCAGTGGAAGATGAGAGCACGTAGCATCCCAAAGTATCGAGCCCTACGTTAGGAATGAATTTCAGATTTCTTCACAATTTGTTAATGCTATTATCAATGATGCATCCAACTCCACATATGTGCCATTTTGCTGGTTGCACTCTGTGAGTTATATACATCGCATATACTATACAAAAGTCACTGAAGCAGCCCATAGCAACTAGAGAAGTGCCAGTGACTGGTCTGAGCCAACAGCTACTGAAGTCAATGGCAGCAGGATCAGCACTCATATATGTAGTTGACTGTTTAATCCTCAACACAAAGGGGTGCAGAATAGACTCCACGGTAGTCTGCTCTTCAGATATGAGACATAGATGTAATCCAAATCCCTCTTGCCTTACATGGGACTAGCAGGTTTGTGGCCCATAGACTAGACATAATGGTGTTTAGGTCTCTAAGTGATTACCTTGCTTCTGTAGAATAAATGTTCATAAACCTTGTCACTGTAGACAAATAGCATATATGAAGATTTTTCAGTATACATGTCAAACTTCACCATGATAACTTCTCCAAAGTCAGTTTGTTGTGGGAGATGGGAACAAAGGTATAATTTTTAAATCTGCTTTTTCTTCCTGCCATTTAGGGGAAGCAAAATCCAGTGACGTAATGTTTGATTTTTAAAATTTTTCTTTAGATTAAAATATATTGCTTGAAATAGTAATCTGCTATGCCTAATAAACCAGAATGGATTTAAGTTATAATCACACAAATTTACAATTTATTTTATATTATGTCTTTCTTTCAGAATATTACATAATGCTTTATAACTGTCTCAGTTAATGAATGAATGATTGAATCTCTACATCAATATTACTTTCTTGTCAGATTTAGAGCTAAAACCCCAGAAAGCACTGACATTATATATTTCCCCCTCCTAATGAGGTAATATGTATCTTTAAAATCACTAGGTAAAAATGCATAAAGTGCGTCTAGCATATGAAGATGTGGTTAAATATACTAAAGGTATTATGGACCTTAAATTGCCTGTCCCATCTTTACTATCACATTAGCTGCTCATGTACCATATCTGCAGCTAGCTGAGTTTGCAATTTTAGAGACAGTCATATTTAAACCTTTGCTTCGCCCCGGTTCTGATATCTTGTGAACCACCAAGGTCAGAAATGACTAGTACACATAGTCCCATTGGAAGTCTGAAAACCAGATTGCTAAGAGTTTACATGATTGGGATAGCTGCTATAGTAATATCAACAGACCCCAATCATCATTGGATGAGATTGACCCTGGGACCTCTGGCTCTTAGCTAAGGCTGTAGCAGACTCATCAATCTCTAGCTGAGCCAGGTGCCACTAGAGGGGGACAGAGTGCCTCACCATGTGGGCATGAGTTACACTATTACAAGAATTCTTAGAGCTGGAACTAACACTATATATACCATATGAAGACCTGAAATGCAGACTTTCAAATGATGCAAAGCATAATCTCTGACTCTGTGACTTTACTGGACTATTTGCTGCATTCCAGAATTGAAGTAGAGGATAAAGAACAGGTTGCTACTCAGAATGCCCTGATTTTAAAAAAATTTTCAGTGTTTTTCATATTAAATGTTAATTGTGTAAAAGTTTTGAATGGTTTTACAAAACCAAAATAAAATGTACTATTTATGCCTCCCTTTCCTTGCAGAATCGAGGGGAGGTCGGGTGGGGGAGGTTTGGTGGGGGAGGTCAGGTGGGCTTCAGAGCCTGAATTCCCACCCATGCCACAGTTTCAAAGGTGTTTCTATAGTGCTAGCATGAGCCCCACTATCCTGTTGACCCAGGCTGGGAGATTCGTTCCCACAGGTTGTACAGACATACCCTCAGTGGCCTTTTTCCCCCTAACAGTTTCTTATTATCTTAATGGAGTTATGCACTAGTGTTAGTGCACTTTAAGCATTAGTAGGGCAAACAGGCATGATATAAAAAGTTACATGGTATTTTTTTATCCGATAAAAAAGTATCTACATAATATATTAGAAAAGGAAAACTCAATAAGCCGATAATGAACATGTTCCTAATTATAATGACAATACTAACCATATTAACTGGTCTGATATCATTTTTCTAAGAAATCTTTGCGAACTAATAGGGAAGAGAAAGGACATAAATTGTGACACTTTTCAGACATGGAAAATATTACAAAGTTTTTGCATTTTAGAGCTGAGATTTCAAAGGCACCTAAGGCTTGAGTATGCTGTTCTCAGTGCAATTAATGGAAATGGAACATCTAGATTCTCTATGTGGCTTTGAAAATTTTAGCCTGGTTGTAGATAAGTCCCCCTTTCCAGCAGTCTTGTGGAGGTCCAGATAGCTGTGTTCAGTGAAGCTATCAGATGTGGAACTGTACAGTTTCTCCATAACTACAGAGTTTCGAATATGTTGAGAAAGATCAGCTATGAAGTAGGAGTTGTAGCTTCCATTTTCTTACATGTTGGCTTTCTGAGTGACCTATTAAGTTCTCTGCTGCTTCAGGTGTTGTAAATAGTACCTGTTTCCTCATCCACAAGGAGTTATGATGGCCCAATTAAGCTGAGTGGAACAAATGTTGAATTTAACACTCTCTCTCTTGTCTGATGTTTTCTGCATTTAATTCAATTCGGTTATTGTATTACTCTTGAACATCGAAACAAGAACTCCCTATGATATCAGTAGCATCTTGGGACATGGCTGGTCTCTGGAGATTGTCTGAAAAGGAAAGCACAGCAAAGGACAAATCCTGGTCTCGGTACTGTAATTTTTCCACGTTGACTTCAGGTGGGAGTTTGACATGAGGAGTACCTGCAGTAACAGATCTATTAAAGTTCTATTTTATTGTTAACATTCCGTAGCACAGCAAAAATACTGAAATAAATTGTTTAATAATAAATTGGTGAATTCCTGTGCTTTAAGTTTGAATCCACCAGGAGGACTAAAATCACCTTAGTGGACCAATAAAAATTCTTTCATGGACGTAAACATTTCTAAGCACTGGCACAGCACCAGTGATTGGAAAGAAAAATGTTTTCTCTCTGACAAACCTTCAACAATAATTTTTTACATGCCCCCTCAGAATCTAGCAGAGAACTCTAAGCAAGACAAAAAGCAGTAAAATGATGTCTTGCTTTATAGAAAGATCCTGACATAGACTATTAGATGGTACATTTTCAAGGCATTTCAAAAGTTAAGATGTGTGCAGCTTCTGCAGTTGTTTACATGAATTGCACATTTCATTCTCCACCGACTTTACTGCAAATATATCTCTTATTATATGACTTTGCATTTTAAACTATGAAAAGCCAACTTTTCAATGCGATATTGCTCTAGCATTTAAAAAGTTCTACAGGCAAAATTCAGTAGCTTTCATGTAGATGGTATGTTTTCCTTGCCTTGGAATATTTAACACCATGGGTAGTATAAAACTATGGGTAAAGCTAGCCATATTTAATTTGGTATACTGAAATGAGACTATCTACCTATCAGGCCTAAATATTGCATTACTGAACTAAAGTCAGTAGAAACTGAGCCCTCAGTAGCTTGACAAGTGAAATCGAGGAAGAGCCAGTTTAGTTAGTCATACAGGCTATGAATACATAGTGAATATTTATTCTCATTTTTACCAAGTGTGCACAAAGTGTTGCCACAAGTTATAGCGATTCTCAGCATTTTTCTTTCTTTGTGTCACTTTATCTGCAGTGATCTTATTGGCTATTTGACTGGAAGAGCTTGGATTTTTATTATGTTGTTTGCGTTTATTCAGCTGGGTGTTGAAATGACCTCTGTCTCCCCCATACTAACTACTCTCCCTCCCTGCTCTTGTTCCCTCTCTCCACCCCATCTGTTTTCTCATAGGATTTACTGTCTTTGCAGATTTGTTTCTCTTTCTCCATCTTCCTTCAGTGTCCACCCTGATTTTGTAACCATAGCAATAAATGAAATACAATCCCAATATTTGTGTGCTGTAGCTAGCATCTAGCCAAACACATGAGCTGCTGATTCTTGTTGTTGTGTTTGTTGTACAATTCTAAAGACTTTTATGTCAGCTGCATGTGTGTGCATGTGGTAGTCTGGTTCAGAGCTCTGCCTTTCAGACAAAGTCCTGTTCATGTAAACTCACGTATGTGTCTATCTGTCTGTCTGTGGGAACTGGAACAAATAAAAGCAAATCCTTGTGTCAGTGAAGCCAGGAAAAAAGGAAATTATAAAAAAATTGTTGTATTATGGGGAAGTTCTGCGTCACAGAGATATACTTCAGTCTTTTGCTTGGAATTTGTACAGCTTTCACTTTCCAAGATTTTTGCAAGAGTCACTAATAATGGAAGTTGTTTTGCACTTTGGACAGGTCTGCCAAAGTCTGGCATTCACTTGGGATGTACAGTAAGTCTCCTCACAACATAAGTGCTCTCAGAGGCAAGGGAAGATATTTAATACAACATCAACAGCTCCAGATTTTATCAGCCAAGGAAACTTATTGTACCGTAATCAAATCCTCATGTTAAACAGCAAGTTAGAAAACACTTTTCTTCACTATGTACAGGTTCTAGCTTTCCCTTCTCGTGTCTCTCCCTATTATTATATTATGTGCCATGTACATTTTCAAAGCTCTGCACAAACATTAACTCATTTTCATCTGGGGTAATTAAATGTTGTTACAGTGCTGTAGTTTGGGAACTGAGGTAGAGAGGTGAATTGAGTTGCCTAGGGGCACACAACCTATTAGTGGCAGAGATGGCAGGGCGGGGGGAGTGAGGAGTTCCTGGCTTCCAATTCTGAGCTCTGTCCATCAGATTATGCTACTGCTCTCTGGATAGAATTTACTTACAGTTAATATGTGCACAAGTCAAGTATTTTATCAGCGTAGCTGGGCTTAGGACACAGTTTACACATCCAGTTCCAGAGTGGGTCTGGGGGTCAAAGCCAAATGGAGGTGGGAGTTTCAGTTTGGATTCAATAGCACTGAAATCTTCTGAACTGCTTTCATGAGATTTTGGCTGAAAGATACAAATGTTATGGAGTAGTTCTTCTTGTGAGATTTTGGTCATCTTCAATTATGAAAGTTTTGTGAGATCAGATTTCCTGATGCTGTGGGTTCACCATTTTGGACTGAAATCTTATGAGAGCTCCTATTTTCATAAGATTTCAGCCACATCCAAATCAAGCCTGGAAAATCATTTCTTTCCAGTTTTGACCGTATCACAATCTTGAAGTCACAAGGGGTGGGTGTGGAGGAGGGAGGTATTAGGATCCAAGGCTTCAGATCCCGTTCCCCTGCAATATAAAAGTTTTTAATATTTGAGGTTTGTCTAGAAATAATAAGTGTTTTTAGTGTGCATATCCATCCCTGATAATTTCTTTAGGCACTGAGAATGTAAATGACAGACTAGGGAAAAGGACCTAGGGGTTACAGTGGACGAGAAGCTGGATATGAGTCGACAGTGTGCCCTTGTTGCCAAGAAGGCTAACAGCATTTTGGGCTATATAAGTAGGTGCATTGCCAGCAGATCAAGGGGCATGGTCATTCTTCTCTATTTGACATTGGTGAGTCCTCATCTGGAGTACTGTGTCCAGTTTTGGGCCCCACACTACAAGAAGGATGTGGAAAAATTGGAAAGAGTCCAGCAGAGGGCAACAAAAATGATTAGGGGACTGGAACACATGACTTATGAGGAGAGGCTGAGGGAACTGGGATTGTTTAATCTGCAGAAGAGAAGAATGAGGGAGGATTTGATAGCTGCTTTCAACTGCCTGAAAGGGGGGTCTAAAGAGGATGGATCTAGACTGTTCTCAGTGGTACCAGATGACAGAACAAGAAGTAATGGTCTCAAGTTGCAGTGGGGGAGATTTAAGTTGGATATTAGGAAAAACTTTTTCACTAGGTGAAGCATTGGAATGGGTTACCTAGGGAGGTGGTGGAATCTCCTTCCTTAGAGGTTTTTAAGGTCAGGCTTGACAAAGCCCTGTCTGGGATGATTTAGTTAGTGTTGGTCCTGTTTTGAGCAGGGGGTTGGACTAGACGACCTCCTGAGGTCCCTTCCAACCCTGATATTCTATGATTCTGTGATTACTTAGGTCTGGTCTACACTAGTCTGTTATTTTGGAATTAGCCGAGTTAATTCGGAAAAAAAATGATTTCGTCCACACAACCAAACCATTTTTTTTTCGATTTAAAGGGCTCTTTAATCCGATTTCTGTACTCCACCTCGGCAAGTGGAGTAGCGCTTAAATGGAGATCACAATCCTGGGTTAAAAGTATTGTGGATGCAATTCAACATTATTGGCCTCCGGGAGCTATCCCAGAATGCTCCCTTGTGACCGCTCTGGACAACACTCTCAACTTCGATGCACTAGTCAGGTGGGCAGGAAGAGCCCCGGGAACTTTTGAATTTAATTTCCTGTTTGGTCATCAGCAGCACAAGTGACCATCAGCACAGTTCATCATCACAGGAGACCATGCAGAATCCACTATCACAGGAGATCACGCAGTCCTGGATTCGCAGATGAGCTCCATCATGATCCGAACGGGAGGTACTGGATCTCACTGCATGTTGGGGAGATGAGTCTGTTCTGGCAGAACTGCGTTCCAAAAACAGGAACACAAAGACCTATGCTAAAGTCTCTAGGGTCATGACGGACAGAGGCTACTCCAGGGACACAAAGCAGTGTCATACAAAAATCAAGGAGCTCAGGCATGCATACCAAAAAGTCAGGGAGGTGAATGGGTGCTCTGAGTCACAACCCCATACATTCCGCTTCTATCATGAGTTGCCTGCAGTTATGGGGGGTGAGCTGCCTGCAGTTACGGGGGGTGATGACACCACTACCCTACCACTGTCTGTGGACACCTGCAAGGGGGGTTGCACGGAGCGAGGAGGAAGAGTCACTGGAGGACGAAGAGGAGGAGGAGGAGGACAGTGCACAGACGGCAAGTGGAGAATCCATTTTCCCCCCTAGCCAGGAACTGTTCTTTACTCTGGAGCCAATAGCCTCCCCCTACTCCCAAGGTGGGCTCCCGGACCATGACCCTGGAGAAGGTACCTCTAGTGAGTGAAAGCCTGATTGGAGCCACGTGGTGGGGGACAGTGGGGGGAAACCCAGCCATGCTGGGCTGTTCGCGCTTAATTTAAAGGGCTCATCCCTGCTCAGAGCCTCATCGGAGCGACACCGTAGGTGCGGGGAGGGGGTGGTGTTGTGTGAAGCGATCATCCCAGAGAGCCCACAGGCCCTCCTTTTATATGGCAAAACCGTCAGGCATTGCTTGCTATGGGAAAGGGGGCCCAGCAGTTTGAAAGCCTTGAAATAAATGTAGAAGAAGCAGAACCCTGCATGCCTCTAGGCTGCCTGCAAGCTGAATTCTGTTGCCCAGCCCTGTGTGATGGCTTACTCACACCAAAGTGTCCTCTTCGTTCTCTGAAGTGTATCTTTTAAAATACTACCCTCCCCGTTTCTCCTCCCTCAGGTGCAAATGTTTCAACGTGGCCATTATCTACTCAATCCCAGAGGCTGGTCCAGATTAGAAGGCGGAAAAAATGAACTCGGGACAACATGTTTGCTGAGCACTGTTAGGGCCCAGCTGACTACATGGAGGCAAACAATTGCGGAGTCTCATATAGCCTTACAGGAACATGAAGAGACGAGGGATGTGCATGATGAAAGCAGGCAGGACCCTGTGGTCAAGCTCATGGGGGAGCAAACTGACGTGCTCTGCTGTACTGTGGATCTAATGTGGGAGAGGCAGCAAGACCACAGACTGCCGCTGCAGCCCCTGTATAACCGCCCTCCCTCCTCACCAAGTTCCATAGCCTCCTCACCCAAGCCTCTCACCCAAGAACATGAGGGGAGAGGCTACGGGGACCCACATACTCAACCCCAGAGGATCGCCCAAGCAGTAGAAAGCTGGCATATTCAATCTTTTGATTTGGTTTCTGGACTTGTCCTTCCCTCTTCCTTCACCCCTCTAACCCAATATCTACGCACACACCCCAGTCTACCACCGGATTTCTCTCAATGTGTTGTGCAACAAATTATAAATAACAGTTTTAAAACAATTTTGACTTTATTTCCTTTCATATATATAGGGGGCAGGTAACTTCAAGAGAAACAAACACAACTGTCACACCATACCCTGGCCAGTCATGAAACTGGCTTTCAAAGCTTCTCTGATGCGCAGCACTCCCTGCTGCACTCTTGTAATCGCCCTGTTGTCTGGCTGTGCAAAATTGGCCACCAGGCGAGTTTCCTCAACCTCCAACCCCTCCATAAATGTCTCCCCCTTACTCTCACAGATAGTGTGGAGCACACAACAAGCAGCAATTACAATTGGAATATTGGTTGTGCTGAGATCTAACAAAGTCAGCAAACTGTGCCAGCGTGCTTTCAAATGTCCAAAAGCACATTCTACCACCATTCTGCACTTGCTCAGCCTCTAGTTGAACTGCTCCTTACTACTGTCCAGGGTGCCTGTGTACAGCATCATGAGCCATGGCATTAAGGGGTAGGCTAGGTCCTTGAGGATAACTATAGGCATTTCAACATCCCCAACAGTAATTTTCTAGTCTGGGAAGTAAGTCTCTTCCTGCAGCCATTTAAACAGAGTAGTGTTCCTGAAGATGTGAGCATCATGCACCTTTCCCGGCCATCCCACATGGATGTTGGTGAAATGTCCCTTGTGATCCACCAGTGCTTGCAGCACTATGGAAAAGTACCTCCTTGTGGTTTATGTACTGGCTGCCCTGGTGCCGGGGCCAAGATAGGGATATGTGTTCCGTCTATTGCCCCGCCGCAGTTAGGGAACCCCAGCGCATTAAAGCCATCCACAATGGTTTGCACATTTACTAAGTCACTACCCTTGATAGCAGCTGGTCAATGATTGCGTTGGCTACTTGCAGCATAGCAGCCCCTACAATAGATTTGCCCACTCCAAACTGATTCCCGACTGACCGGTAGTTGTCAGGCGTTGCAAGCTTCCACAGTGTGCTATGGTCACTCGCTTCTCAACTGTGAGGGTTGCTCTCATTTTGATGTCTTTGCGCTTCCTGGCAGGGGACAGCAAGTCACAAAGTTCCATGAAAGTGGCCCTATGCATACGAAAGTTTCACAGCCACTGGGAATAATCCCAGACCTGCAACACTATGCGGTCCCACCAGTCTGTGCTTGTTTCCTGGGCCCAGAATCGGCGTTCCATGGCATGAACCTGGCCCAATGCCACCATGATCTCCCAATTGCCACATGTTGTGCTTCTAGGAATGACTTTGTCCATGTCCTTATCAGTATAGTAATCGCACTGTTGTCGCCTCCTCCCCTGGTTTTGCAGGTACTGCACATACTGCTGGATAATGCACGAGATATTTACAGTGGTCAAAACTGCAGCAGAGATCTGAGCGGGCTCTATGATTGCCGTGCTATGGTGCCTGCAATCCTGGAAAAAGGGCGCGAAATGTAGGAGGCCTGTTCGATTCAAGATGGCTGATAAAAGGCAGTAAATGGTTGTCTTCTATAGCTTTCACAGAGTCAAGAAGCTTGTTAGAGCTGCAAGAGTGGGAGAGCAGAGTTTGTGGCAGAAGCTGTGCGGCTCAGGTCACAATGGCTGAAAAACAGCGGGGAATTGTTGCTGTCTGTAGCTTCCACGGGAGCCCAGGACTGACAACATGGAAAAAGCAGCAGAAGCTATGCAGCTCAGTTCATGATGGCCGAAAAACATCAGGGAATTGTTGCATTCTATAGCTTGCACGCAAGCCCAGGACAGACAACATGGAAAAATTAGCTAGCGATGCAAGAGCGGGAGAACAGAGTTTGCGGTGGAAGCTGTGCTGCTCGGTTCACGGTAGCCAAAAAAAGGTGGGAAATGGTTAGATAAAAGAGCAGATAGAAAGAAGAGAGGACGTGTGACGTGGATTCATAGTACCAGGAGACAGGCGGTGCACTGTACTGCCATAGCTTTCACGGAGAGAGGAATGAATGACTGGACACACCCGGAAACACCCGCGAGAATGTTTTTGCCCCTTCATGCACTGGGAGCTTAACCCACAATTCCAGTGGGCGACGGGGACTGCGGGAACTGTGGGATAGCTTCCCACAGTGCACTGCTCCAACATTCGTTGCTAGCCTCTGTACTGTGGATGCACTCCGCCGAATTCACATGCTTTAGTGGGGACACACAACATCAAATGTATAAAATCGCTTCCGAAAATTCGAATAGAATAATTCTATTTGAATTAATTTGAATTAATTTTGTACTGTAGACATACCCTTAGTTAGATAATAGAATTTGCAAATACAGGCCCCCATCCCACAATAAGCTGTACCAAGGCTCAGAATGACACCCCTGTGGGGCTTATTGTAAGTTAAGAGTCATAGTTCAAATACAGTTTAGAAGTTAAGTTTGAAGGGACATTCATACATTTCTACCCCCTCTTTAGTTTGATTCTTTCAAATATGGACAGTGACGCCTTCCAAAAGTGAGAGGATTACAGACTGTCCTCCAGATATTCAGTCGAGCAGCTTTTCTCATTTATGTTCAGCTAGTTATCAAGGAGGTCATTTGAAATGCCTTAGACAGACTAGGTACCCCACCCTGGAAACAGTTGCATAGCAAACTTTACTGTGCTACACTTGCTGTTTTGACTAGCAAAACTTTGGCCCATTAAATGTTTATCTGAGATTTTAGCGTATGAAGTGCCATGAATAATGTTTTCAAGTGTGTATTTCAGGCAGACTACACAGTATATGGTGTAGATAGTTACATCCTCTGCATTCTGTATTGCACCTATAGTGAAATGTGTTTCATTGCCTAGCTCTGTGGGAGTCAAAGTGTGGCGTAGAGAATTCTAGTGACACTGTGACCAACAACCACTCTCGTCTTTATTAGGAACATTTTATTAGCATGCAGGGGACTGTATCCTTTGTAGGTCATGCCTCTGTTATGGTAAAGGCAACTACAATTTGCTTCATTTCATATAATTAGCTGGTGCCTTGGGCTCCGGGAAAGTTGGCAATATGTCTCTCAGATCATTAATGTCTGGGTGCCCTATGCCTCTCTAATGCTGTAGGGGAAGGGTAAAGGGTATGTCTGGTATACTGAGGAAGGTTGATTGAATGGCCCTAAGTCCTTTAAGAATAATGGTTGATTAAGTCAGTCTCCTTTTTTCCAATATATGTATAATTTCTTTATTTATATATATATATGCTGTATACAACACAATAACAGCAGAGCCACCAGCAGCAGAAACTGAACAGTACTGGAAGAATATATGGGAGAAAGAGAAGACTCATAACACCAGTGCAAAGTGGCTGCAGGACCTGAGAACGGAGCACAGCAATCTCCCAGAAACCAGTCACCATCACAGTAGAAGACATCCAGCAGCGGGTCAAGAACATGAAGAGCTGGACAGCACCTGGACCAGACATGATCCACACCTACTGGCTAAAGAAACTAACAGCAGTGCATGAACGCCTAGCAGCACAGAAGGCTGTTCTTAAGCACTGCACTCTTCTGGACAAGAGCTCTGATGTTGTTCTGGGATCTGTTGGAGCCACTCACGCCAGCTTAGTAGTCACAGCCCGAAGTGCCTCCTACAACACACTGGGACCCTTTGGCCTTCACCTTTCCACATCCCTCTACTAGTCTGCCTCTTTCAGGCCCTGACTTCTCCAGCCTTCCAATTCCTTCTTCCTGATGTTGCTGTCACTTGCACTGCTATACCTATACTCAACCATTCAACCTGTGTCTTCTGCTCCTTGTCTATTACCCCCCACCCCACGATGTCTGGTTGATTGGCCAGTACTGCCTGTCTCGTCTGGATGGAAAGTCCCACAGAATCTTAGCCCTGCTATTCTCTCACAACCTTCGTGTGGAATCTCCCACGTGTCTTGGCGAGGGTCTAGCCATATGCTGTGTCCAGAATGTCCTGTACAAATGCCAAGCCACTTTGGTTGTGCCGTTCAGTGTAATGTGTTCCTGCTGCATCTTACATCCTGCCACTATAATGTTGGACTGTCTCTGAGGCCCTCTCCTGCACATCTGCAACCTTGGGTCCTCTTAGTGTGGTAGACTCCCTGCTTCAATGCATCTGCGCTCAGTGGCCTGTTTTCCTGTGCTGCTAGATCGTGCTCAGTGGTCTTTTAGTGCCAGCCTTCCAGCCACTAGTAGGATTTCCCAATGCGCCACTCAGCTATCTTCGATGGTACATCCCATGCAAGGGTCTTGCTTGCATGCACTTCTTCTGCTTGGTCTTCCTCCATGTCTGCTGCTGCCTCAGGCATTCCCTCAGCAGCTCATCTTGGGGCCATCTACGAATTGTACTCCGTGGTATGTTCCGGGTTGCGTCCAGGACAGTGAACTGTTGAATGCTCACCAGCCCGCCCGCTTCTTTCCGGCTGGTATACAAGTCTCTCTGGTGTGACTTGTGGGTGGAACCCTCCGTGCATGTTGAAGGACTTCCGGGTCTTCACATCGGCCAGCTCCATGCCTCCTTTGGCCAGCTCACTATAACGGCAGCGTACTGATGACTGGCAGGCGCGTATCTTTGATTGCTGGATCTTGTTCTTCCCACTGAGCTGGCTCTTCAGGACCTGTCTTATCCTTTGGGTGATACTTGGATGTTGCTGTCTTCCTGCCTCCCATCATGGTTTCCATGTGACTGTGGGGAACGCCCAGGACTTGTAGCTGTCTGTAGTCTGCTATGTGGCCGCTGGTAAGTTCCACCCCCATCAGTCTTGACTACCTTCCCTCTGCTTTCACTACATCCG
>NC_133770.1:68138909-68271280 GCF_003597395.2 Chelonoidis abingdonii
TAGTTGCTGAGGATTCTGCTTCCCTTTCAGGGGTCTTTCGATGATCAGCCCTGTCCTTCCTGCTGTGTTAGCCGGTCTTGGGTGGGGCCTGCTGCCTAGCAGCTTGGTTCACAGCTAAGATACTGCGCAGAACCCTCAAACTCCCAGGCCTCTGGTAGAGGACCCGAGGTTGAGGAAGACACATACCACTCATAGGGGTGAGAGGGGAATTTTTTTTTTGTTTTATTTTTTATTTTATTTTTATTTTTTATATATATATAAAGTTTTATACACACTATTGAAACCAATCAGGAGTACACTGGAAAATGTTAGAAAATAAAGCTGTTCTTTTAAGATGGCTTTACTAGATGATTAGTTAGATACTGTCAGTGGGGATGTACTTTCGTTGATAATTAAGTTCCACTTATTAGATCTTCATGCATCCAAGTTAAGGGATACCGTCAGGTATAATTTGGCCCCATATTTAAGTTGTGTTAAAAATGAGATGTCACAAAAATGGAGACAAATATAAATGTTTGCATGAATTTTATTTTTCAATTGAGGGAAACAGTTTAGAAACAAAAAACAAAAACGACCCCCATTTCCTGGTAGCATTTCAACCCAAACCTTGCAACATTGTGCTGTCACTTCAGAGCTTGCCTTGAAACTGACTGGATATAAAAGTGAAAGAGACTAGTTTGTTTTCATTTTCCAAACAGAGAAAAAAGGAAACAAGCAATATAAACAGTTTAAAATAGATTTTTTTGAATTCCTCTGGTTTTGAGAATCTGAAGTGATGTTGGTGACATAGGGTAGGAGTATTTTTTTAATGATATGGTCTAGCTCTCAGCTGCTGGAAAGTGGTTTTGCTTCATTGACTTCAATAGAGCTATGCTGATTTACACCAGCTGGGGACTGGCTCATGTTTTTATCCTAACAAGGTTCCTGCAATTGACTGGGAAAGACTCCTGGAACCTCTCAGCGCAAAGAAACATAGGATTTGCCCCCAGATACACACACAGGGAAGTACAGAAACAGTGCAAACACAGTAACCTGGTTATGTCTTTGCTATGGAGACCCACGTACATGGGCTAGGCTAACCTGTGTGCTGAGCCCCAGCACCAAACACCTGGGTTAACTGTGCAGTGAAGACATCTTTGACTCTATTCTAACAGACAGACAAACTTTAGGAGGCTGAAATTTAACATTTTGCTCTAGATGTCTTTTCTTTTCATGCATTGATATTTTACCACCATCTTCAGTCATCTTATATGAATATTATTTGACTCTACAATTTTCAGCATTATCTAATATATTTATTTATGTGATCTTTCAAAATAAATTCATTTGTGCAATTCTAAATAGACCATCAAAAGATTTAAAAATTAAAATGTAACTTTGGACAGTTTCAGAAAATATTCATCTCTTTTGTGTCTGGTATTTGTACTGGCGAATAATGATTCTGAGCCGAGAGTTGCCAACTCTTTCTCTGAAAAGTTTGGATAATTCAAACTGTTACATCTAAGCCATATTATTCTAGAATGTTTAAATTAACCTAAAAGCCACCGCTCAGTGTATATACAAACAAAGTTCATTCTTCATTCTGCATCTGGAAATATATATGTAATCCAGTGCTGCTTTTCAAGTTTGCAAGAAATATTGTGCTATTTTTATTATGGTATATCAGTTCACACTCACACTAATGTGAAAAGTTTAGTAATGGCATATCCTCAGTACTGCCCTCAAGTGCCAAGGTTACACATGAAGCCTGGTGGGATCAAAGAAATGTTTAAATATGTACTAAAGCCTAAAATAGTCTTTACTAGCTCCATACAAATTATTTTAAATTATATAAATATTTTTAATGTGTCTGGCTTCTGAAAGAACACTACTATATACCAAAGTATGACATTAGCTGTCCTGTGCCAACTTTCACATTTTTTTCCAACATACTTAGCATCGTTATTGGTTCAGTCTAGAGCCTGCTTCTTATACCGTCTGTGGTTCAGCAAAAATGTTTGTGGAGAAGATAGACCTAAATTCTCCTACTAATGGAGACACAGATTTCATTAGGACGAGGGTCAGAATGATCTTTATTCTTGCTGCCAACATAGTGCTAAGTACAGAGATAAGAATGTGAAGTCCCAATTTGCTTTCTAATCTGATAACCATGTACAGCAGTTCTGTAGGCTGGTATGATGCATCTGTGCATGTGTGTGTGAGGGAGAAGAGAGTATATATTTGGGTTCCTGCAACAAGCATCTTTATCTCATTTCATAAGTAGAGTGAACATTATCACCTAGGATTCTCTTAACTAGACCTTCCTGCTAAAGCCATGGTTTAATAATGGGAGGTTATTAAAATGTGGGAATTCTCAAAGCTTCATTTTAACAGGAGGCACAGTTTTGAGATTTTAAGATGGATAAACTGAAGAGCTGTGTGTATTTCTTAAACCAATTATGTTGCTCAAATGGCTGCTTTTATATTTTTCTTTTCCAGAATGATTCATTCCTTGTGTTTCTGCTGCACATTCTTAATCTATATAAACACATATAATCTCTGCTTTTTTATTTATCTGGGCAGTGCTTTTTTTTGTTAAGAAAGCATTTCAATCTCATGAAATACTTTAGAATGTTGAGGATCAATAGCTGAAAAGCAAGGGATATTACCCAAAGCTCACTTATTAACATCTATCTGGGGTGACTTCCATTTACATCAACAATGGGAAATTTGTTCTGTTGCACCAATTTGTTCTGCTGAACCGTCTATCTTCTAAATGGTGTTAGTGGTGGATTAGTTTGCTGGGAAGCTTGATCTAAGTAGTGTTTGCATTAGATAGTTAAATAAAGGATTTCCAGAGGGAGTTTAAGGATTATGCAAATAACTTGTGAATATATACATCAGCACACAGAGAATTCATATAGGAGGCTTCCTGCTACTTTGATGAAGCTAGCAGCTATGGAGACTTCCAAGAACACTAGGATCTGTAACTTCAGAAAATTGGGTAGACTGTTCCATTTTAAAACTTTGAAAATTAAAGTGTTTCTCTCTGATACTGAAAGGTTCAGGATGTCGTTATATTAATCTGAGTAGATTTAGGGATCACCTAATGCCCACCCCCCAAGCCCAACATAAAATGGCTTTGCACAGAGCTATGGCAATCCAGGGGAGAGGACATGCAGAGGTGGACCACATGTGCAGCCCCGCCTTGGTCACTACGACAACCAGCTCAGGTATGGTGTATACTCCCTCAATTCTAGTGTGGTGTTATAGTCTGGTGAATCTGGGCAGTTTCCACTTCCACAACCCATTTCTTTGCCCAACCCATTCCTGCAGTGAAACCAGCCATGGGACATGACACTACATTATATAGAGGACTGTGAAGGCTTCAAAGCAGAAATAAGGCACTTCTGCTGCAACTGGGTCTTTTTGCATGGAGGCCCCTATGGGACAGGCTTAGGTCCTACATCCCTTTAACTTGTGCCAGTTTAACACATAGCCACAAGAGCTCCATGTTGGGAGCCCCAGCTCCTGGAGTCATGTGATCACATCAGAATCACAGCTTTCATTTAAAAATAAGTACATTTGTTGCTCTCGTGGTTATGAAGGAAAGTTTGAGGTCATGACCTGAGTATAATCAATGCACTGTTATCTTCCTGAATTTGCAGACAGCCTGAAACCACAGCTATGAGATGTATGATCAGCCCAGTGCATCTCAATGGTATGTTAATTTCCAAACCCATCGTTTAGTTTATATCAATGGAGTGTTAACACCAACGGCTCTGGAAGGGGGGTGGTGAGTAGCTGGCACCACCCCAGCAGAGGATTGCATATGTGGCAGGAGAAGAGTGCTATGCGTCCAGCCCTCCCACCGAAGCAGATGACCCCTAGCTGCCAAGGTAAGTATTTGGGAGTTCTCATAAGCCATTTCTCTTCTCTGAGTGGAGGAGAGAGAAGGGGAAGATCCTGCTGCTACTTCTGCAAGAAAAAGGAAGATTCGTGCCACTACCCCGGCCTCTCTGAGAGGGGAGGGGGATCTCCTCACATCCATCACTCCAAGTGGAGGATGAGATGGGGGAGTCTCGTGTATTTTAGGTTTTATGAAATGTCTAGAAATTTTTCAGGTCTCACAAAAACATTTATTTTACCTCAGTTCAAACCACTGGTTTTCAGGGGAAGTTTAAATTAAAAAAAAAAAAAAGGTTCCAACCAAATAGAAGCGTCTGCTATGCAAGCAAGAACACTTCTTTTTGGCAAGTAATTTTTGTCCAGCTTTCACCTATAAGAGGGGAACAAAAATGTTTAAAGTAATATTCAGTAGCCCAAACCTCCCATTTTTTCCAAGCTGTCTGGAACCTGCACCTCAAGTTTTGAATACTGCTTTAAATCTTGAATTGGTCATAAAATTAGCCAGCCCTTTTAAACATCAGGAGATCAGTCAGATACAAGTGAGGGAAGAATGTGACTGTAACTCTGTGGATATGACCAAAACTTTAGTCCACTCAGTCCTGTTATGTGAATTTGTATCACAGATTAATTTTCTCTTCAGTATATATCCTTAAAGAGCATGAAGCATAAAAATGAGCCTACTGGGTCAGACCATCTTGCCCAGTATCTTGTCTCTCAACAATGGCCAGTGCCAGACAGTGCTGGCTTTAGGAACTGCGGGGCCCAATTTGAATATCTGGTGGCGGTCCAGGACTTCGGCGGCACTTCTGCAGCAAGGGGTCCTTCGCTCGGTCCGGACGCCCCACCGCCAAAATGCCACCGAAGACCCGGAGCGAGAGAAGGACCCCCCGCCGCCAAAGTGCCACCAAAGACCTGGACAGCCGCCAGGTATGTAAAAAAATTAAAAAGGCACCTAAGGCACGGGGCTCTCTTAGGTGTGGAGCCCAATTCCAGGGAATCGGGGGAATCACCTAAGGCCAGCTCTGATGCCAGTTGCAGAGGGAGTGAAGAGAGCAGGGCAATTATTGAGCAATTCATCTGCAGATGTTTAGTCCTTGGATGTTGGAGTCAGAGGCTTAGGGACACCCACACCATGGAGTTGCATCTCTGACCATCTTGGCTAACAGCCACTGATGGACCTATCTTCCCTGAACTTACCCAGTTCATTTTTGAACCCAGTTATACTTGTGGCCTTCACAACATCCCCTGGGCAATGAGTTCCGTGGTTGACTGTATCGTGTGAAGAAGTAGCTCCTCTTATTTCTTTTAAACCTGCTGCCTGTTAACTTCATCAGGTGACCCCTTGTTCTTGTGTTATGCCAACATGTCCTTATTTGCTTTCTACACACTCTTCATGATTTTATAGACCTCTGTCATATCCCCCCTTAGCTGCGTCTTTTCCAAGCTGAACAGTCCCAGTCTTTTTAATCTCTCCTCATATGGAAGCTGTTCCATACCCTTAATCATTTTTTGTTGCCCTTTTCGGTACCTTTCCATTTCTAATATATCTTTTTTGAGATGGGGTGATCACATCTGCACACAGTATTCAAGGTGAGGGTGTACCTTGAATTTATATAGAGGCAATATGATATTTTCTGACTTATTATCTATCCCTTTCTTAATGATTCCCAACGTTCTGTTAGCTTTTTTTGACTGCTGCTGCACATTGAGCGGATGTTTCCAGAAAATTATCCACAATGACTCCAAGATCTCTTTCTTGAGTGGTTACAGCTAATTTAGATCCCATCATTTTGTATGTAACATTGGGATTATGTTTTCCAATGTGCATTACTTTGTAGTTACCTGGAAAATTATTTTAAATTATATAATTTTTTAAAATATGCATGGCTTCTGACAAAACACTGACAAAAAAGTCTGATATTAGCTGCCCTGTACATTAGAGTTCTAAAAATATGAGCTGGAATTTTATAGTTTCTTTATGAAGTAATTCTAAAAGGGTACAGAGAGAGGACCTGATTCTCGTTGACACTCTGGCCCCTTTACACCGCTCTGGCAATGGTAAGGCATGTACATTTTTACAATATTAGATTTGAAACTTGCACACAATATTGGAAGTTTGCCACTGCACATTAGATTTTTCTGGGCCTGATTCTCATTCACACTATGGCCACTTTTACACTGTTTTGTGTCTGAACATGTGGAAGAAAACTTGCACGGCATGGCTCCGTGCTCCTTTATCAAATCTCTCTCGTTACACCCACGATATGTAATGTTAGCATGGCATTAGTGAATACTATACCTGCCCACTTTAATCCCCACATGACATTCAATGTGTCTCCCTTAATAAATTATGTACTTAAGAAGCAATAGCAATAGCTGAGATTCTTAAAGCAGGAAGAGTCACATTACCAGAAGTACCAGAAAGGCTGATTAAGATTAAATTGTAGCAGACAACAGTTGTGTTACAAAGGAGAGCTGTATTACAGCCAACTCACTTTCTTAGCTAACCTCTGACTTATTTATTTCTCTTGCATGGTGCAGTCTGCATACTCTTTCTAGTTGTAATGAGCATTAATTGATTAGCTGGATCTATGAAGAGCTTGAGCACTAGTAAGTACTATCCCAGTGGGTACACACTAAATAGTTTATGAGGTAATTAGTATTTTAATGCCTTTTCTAATGAGCCTTTTCAGTAATGAAATCTCATGAGAATGTTATTGGTTCAGATATATTTCTTCAGACACAACAGAAGGTAAACGAATGCCGTTAAGAGATTTTAAAGCTAGTTTATAAAACAGCTCCAGTAACTTATTTCTGAACACTTGCCTGATTCATTTTCCTTTATTAAAAACAAGTGCAATCTTTATTTTTTTCCTCACTGCTGTGTAACTTGTACTCCCCTCTCTCCATGCTTTCTTACAATATAAGAATTGTATTGCAATTAAATTGCAATTTCAAATACTTGAGATAATTTCTGAGGCTGTTAACTGATCTCTTTGACTCTTCTGTAAGTAAATAATGCCATACTGTCTAAGTGTGTTGTTTCATATGTGTTCTCATCTCATCCTGGGGGAAAAAACCAACACCCAGTGCTTGGCTGCACAGTTACTTGGATTTATGGCTGGTGTCAGATTTGAGAGAATGACCAACCTTTGCAAGGCCTTTCAATGTCAAACCAACTCCTATATTCTGGAAGCTAGAAAATGGCACAAAGACTGTGGTCACACAGGCATCCTTAGCTAACCTCCCCTTTCAGAGTTGGGGGACTTAGGCTGTTGTATCCTGGATTATCCCATAGCTTGAGGGGCAAGTACTGTGCCTGGCATTTTTTATTTCTGATGCCTAAAATAAGCAGCTGTAGCAGAGCTACAGGTTTTGAGCAGGGGTTTTGCTAAGTAGAGCTTTACATAGTATGTATCATTTCATATATGACTATGGTAATAACACTGCTGTTCCTCTTATAGAGGCAAGGCACAGTCAGAGATGCACGATTTAAACAATTCGTTATTCTGTACCCATAAATACACCCCAAATGTAAGGAATGAAGTATAATATTAGTAATAATTAACTTTTATATAGCATATTTCATCCAAAGAGCACAAAGCATCAGACAGTCCTTAGAAACTGATTTACAAACTGTGTCTAGAGATCACTTCTTCTAGCCCTGAAATGCAGCCTCCTCTTGGGTGGGAAGGTAGCAGCAGTGTAACAGCACATAATAATGCTACAAAACAATTCAGGCTAGAGAGTGAAGAATGAATGCTTTAAAAGCCTGTTTCACAAATCCTAGCTGTTTGAAAATGACACATCCATTAAATGCTTTTGGAAAACTTAATTCTAAAATAGTTCTATAAAATCTTACCTAATGCTAGAATTAATAGATTTAATGAAAACAATATGGAAAACCCACAAATAGTCCTCATGATTTAAGATGTAATGGTCGCAGTTATTCCCTGTTGTAACTCCAAGGACGAATCTGGCCCTGTACTTTAACACTGTTATTAAGATATTACTCTGTATTTGTGTCTCTATAGACACCTGCCAGTTTATCTCACTCTATAGCTAACTTTTGGCATCTATCTAGTTAAGGTTTTTCTAAGGCACCTATCACTGTGACTCCACAGCATCTTAGTGCTAATCAATGACACTAAATAGATTGACTCTAAAATCACCAAACGTGTTCCATTTCTAGCACTTATCAAAATTTTATGCAATCTGACTAAATATATTTGTGATCTCACAATATAGTGAGTGATGAGTAACACTCACAGGACCAAGATCTTCCAACACTGGCCAGGTAAAGATCATCTGCTGTCTCCACACCCTACAGCTTGCAGTCAGAGGTTCCAATAGTATTGGAGAAGTTAAAGATTCCTGATTCAACTCTTAACAAAACACCTGCAGATCCTTGGGCCCAGATTGCTCCCTGGAACTGTTTGTGGGGGCACCTCTGTGCATCGATCCTTTCCTTGATCATGCAAAAAGAATCATCAGTTGCCTCTACTACTCTCTTACCTCTCTGCAAGATCACAGATCCATTCAGAGAAAGGTGGGAGGTGGAGGCATGCCCAGGCACTAGAAAAGGAAGTACAAGAGGTACACTAAGCACATTCTCTAAGGTCATTGTGTATTATAGTCCAAACCCCTGACAACCAAAGAAAACCCCACAGAATGTTTTGGTGGAAATTCTATGATGGAAAATGTGCAGGGATTCCTGTTCTGCGTTCAGTTTTTTCCACATAGAGGAAATGATCTGGCCATTGAGCTGTAAAACATCTCTACTTTGTTTGAGGTTCACAGCTCTGAGTTGCTTTGCTCTAGTGGCCTTTGAGCTTTGTAGGAGCCATTTTCAAGCTTTACTGGGGGCAGTTTTTGAACTTACCAGGCGCCAATTATGAGTGCTGTCAGTGTGAAGCCCAAGCTGAAGTGAGCTAGGGGGAACCCAGAGCAGTGGACAAGTTTGTGCAGGTGATGGGTAGCTGTTCGATCAATCCTGATCAGAGGCAGACTGGGGCAATGGTCTGAGAGCTCACAAGAATCAGTAGCAAGGAGATCGAATCCAAGGGATCGAGTCAGTGGGTTAGGAAGGCGATGATGGGCAAGTCAGTAAGGGAAGATCAGCAAGGCAAGGTCAGGTGAGGCAACAGAGCAGCAGGGCAGAGTCAGGCAAGGCAGTGAGTGGCAGGGTAAAGTTACACAACGTAGCAGGACAAGGTGGCTTCTTCATGTTGAGATCTTTATATAGGGCTTGGCTACACTGGAGAGTTGCAGCGCTGGTGGTGGGTTTGCAGCGCTGCAACTTACTCACCGTCCACACTTGCAAGGCACATACAGCGCTGCATCTCCCTGGCTGCAGCGCTGGCTGTACTCCTGCTCGTTCCTTGAGGTATAGAGACAAGGAGTTGCAAGTGCTGGTGATGCATCGTGCTCGCCATGTGGGCCACCAATAAAAGTGTGTAATTGGCCTCATAACAGAAGGTACTCGGAATTTATCGCCCAGAAATGCCTGTTCAGCCACTCCCAACAGCGCTGCAAATGCTGCAAATGTGGCCACACTGCAGCGCTAGTAGCTGTCAGTGTGGCCACACTGCAGTGCTTTCCCTACACAGCTGTACGAAGACAGCTGTAACTCCCAGCGCTGTACAGCTGCAAGTGTAGCCATACCCATAGTCCGGGTATCCAATGAGTGTGCTTTTCCCCCATAGCTGCTGTGGGGCCACAGGCTGTGAGCACTCAGGCTCTTGCTCATGTGCAATGGCTCAGTGTACCGTTGTGGCACAGAGGCTGGGGGGCCTTCTAGAGAGCCACCGCACGGCGTTCAACATTGTACATTTTGGGATGCACTGGAACAGTTTTATTAACTTGGTCAGAGAGTTGGTATTTTTGTTTGAACTGCTTGAGTCATTGTTTTTGTTGAGACTTTTTAGGGTATGTTTGAAACCTGATGTATCAGGGGCATAGTGCGGACTACACTCTGATGTTAATCCAAAGTTCATTGAAGTCAGTCAGTCAGAGCCTGTCCATTGACTTCAATGGGCTTTCAATCAGGCCCTTTATCTTGTTTTCCAGTTTTAAAAAAGAAAATTGTCTCTTGAAAAAATTCACCAGTGCTCAAGTTCTGTTGGCCTTCTGGATGCCACTGGATGCAGGGTTTTTAATTAGATTGGGCTAAACCAACCAGGGAAACCAAGTAACATCTGGATTATGAGCAAATTCTCTTTGCTCCCAAAAGAGCTTCTCAGGTTTGTTTCCTTTTGTTTGTTTTTATTTTATTCTTTTATTAAACTGGTGACTAACATTTATGGACGCAGCAGTAACTCTTCAATATTACCTGTTCCTGGTAGCTTGCGCATCGTCTGTTTTTTAACTTTCCAAATAAGAGCCTTGCTGCTTACTTCAGTGGGACCACTTGCATACTAATTAGGCTAGTGCTTGATTACCGTGCTAAATCAAGATCAAAATTAGTAAATTAATGACTGTGTTGGCAGTTCTCACAAATCTGAGCATTAAAGGTGAAACAGAGAATAAGGAAGAGAGATTTAGTATGGGAAGAATAAAATCTGATAAAATCAGTCCGGGAGAAGTCAGAAATGGGCAGTCAAGTTATATTAGACAAGGAACTGCATACAGAAAATGCAGTTAGGGTGTATCTCCCTCAAAAGGCTGTTAGCATTCTCTGATCCAGAAAAATTGTATTGGAATATAATTGAAATAAAGTAGCTGCATATCCCATTTGGTGTGGAAATAACATAAAAATCAGAGATGCAGAGTGCATACTGATTGGTAGAATATGATCCTTCCTTTACAAGTATCACCTCTTTGATTTGATAATGGCTTTACTACTGTGAAAAGAAAAGATTCCTGGCCTGTATTTGTAGATGCAACTGAATCCACTGGGATCCCAACGTGGGAGCCACCCAGAGTACAAGGTTCACATTAGTCTCTGCTCCCTTTCACAGAATGCCAGAGCTTTATGCCAGAAGCTAATTAATGGATTCTGACTCCACCATGTTAGTCTATTACTAAATACAATGGCTAGTCACAAATTATAGTTTATCAGATGGCTACGTGCACTAGGAAAACATTTGCTTAACATTAATAATTAGGCTGTTATAATAACAAGAGTTGTAGATTGCTTTGGAGCACTGAGACAAAATAAATGTAACACATTATTATTGGCAAAACCTGTCACCTCTGTAATAATAATGGAAAAGTAAAAAAAAAATCCAAATAATAGTCATCATTACAAATACTGAACAATCTTTAGGGAATTTTCTTTATTGAGAGCCAAGGTATTAAGGTATTTGTAAAGGGATATCTTTCTGACTGAGATTATGTTAATGATGGAGTATATGCTGGTTGACCAAGTGGATGCTTTGGGTACATCTACACTACAGGATTATTCCGATTTTACATAAACTGGTTTTGTAAAACAGGTTGTATAAAGTTGAGTGCACATGGCCACACTAATTCGGCGGTGTGCGTCCATGGTCCGAGGCTAGCATCGATTTCCAGAGTGCTGCTCTGTGGGTAGCTATTCTTTAGCTATCCCATAGTTCCCGCAGTCTCCCCCACCCCTTGGAATTCTGGGTTGAGATCACCACAGATACAAGTGCATATGAATGTGGCAAAAAAGCATTGTCGCAGGTGGTTTCATGGAGTAAATTTCATCACTCATTACTCATAACGTCTAGGGGAAAACAGAACTATGGCAGACAAAATCATACTTTCGACACCGTCCACATGTATTATCACCTCTCGGACCTTCCTGAGAGTACTGCACATCAAGCGAGTGAGCAACATCGAGAACCCATTACAAGACTATTTTTTACACTATAACTGTATGTGTAACTATTAGGGATGCCGCTCAACAGCCGTTAACCTGCACGCGACAAATGCATCATTTCTCTCTAATGCAATAGATAGAGAATAGGTATTGTCAGATGTTGCTCTGTTATCCATCTTCTCCGCCATTCATGTAATGAGTATTGGCAGTAAGATGCCACGAGATTATATACTTTCGGTTCGATTCTGTCTCGCTGCTATCATAGGTTTTACACTGCGGAAGGTCAGCGCAGGTGGCGGGTGCAAGGCAAAAACTGGAATGACTCCACGCGAGTCAATCCCATCCTTTATGGTTTCTAAAAAATATGAGCTCAGTATCCTGTGACACTTAAATATGGGGCACACGCTATATATATCTTTACCATACTAAGAAGAACTCAGTGATCACAGTAGAGCACAGCTCGCTGCACCATGGCAGAGGGTCCGCAGAAATGAATAGAGCGTGCGATACGCACATTCTACGAAATGACTGATAGCTGCAATTGTCGCGGGATGCCAACTGCAACAACCACCAGTGCTTCCTCCATCAACCCCAAACTTCCTGGCCACCTCATAACTTTGTAGAGACATACACCGGCGAGCGGTGCTAACTAGATCCCATCACCCTCACGATCTTGGGGAAAAGCTATTAAAGAAAATACATGCAGTCAATATACTTATAGGGGCGCATAGAGAGACAGTTGACTTAGTTATGAAGATTACACACAATGAGGGGGAGGCACCTCCCGGTGCTATGGCACAGTCCAGGCACGCATAAGCGGAGCATGCACAGCAACACCCTTCACATCACACACCGACAGAGACCAATAAGCAACAGATCAGTACACAATCCTTATCCCTATACACAGCACCAGGAGGGGCCTGAATGGCGGTCCACCCCTCAGTCGCGTATCCGAGAGGACTCCGTTCACACAGACCTCTGTATTCTATGTATCCTCATACATAATAGAGGATGAAACCGTCGGGTGATATACACCTGCACTAATAGCATGTATTTACCTCCTAGTAGTCGCCCGTCAAGACACCACTGAAGCCAGCCGCACATCACGACATCATATGACATACGACGCTAGTCATCAGTAACTAAACGCAGACCCCAGTACTGCCATCTCCGAGAGGGGAGACAGCGGAGAACTGCCCTCAAAAATTCACTGCCGAGCGGAGCCATCTCCAGCGGACCAGTTTGAATCATAACATCACAAGACAAAGTCATTCAGTATGACAATGGTGACACTCGATAGAAAGTCTATCAAGAAAACGATTTGAACATACAGAGTGATCACACACCACTTGGTATACCTCTAATTCCTCACGTGGGGAGGCACGGAGAGTAGAAAGTGTGAGCCGCCAGCTACTCATCTCGCATGCAACACACTACTGCTTAGGACAAAGTTCCGAGTCTGTAACGCTCACGAGCTCGTCATTTGGTTGTGAGCGGCTCTAGAACAACCCATCGATATAAGTTAACGAGGCCACGACACGTGCTACGTATATGCATCGCCTGGAGGTATGTCTCTCACAGTAACCACTCTTTCCTGCGCGCGCGCTCCGCGTGGAAATAGTCCATATAAGGATCTTGCCGGCTTACCCGTTACCTGTCACCCCTCACAGCAATGTGTTAGTCGGCTGAGGATAAGAATATGTATTTCCACAACGCCGAACTTTGGAAGGAACATTTCGTCTTCTAGTAACGGAGCCTGCAATAGAGAAGATTTGTTCTCCCCAGTATAATCGGATCAGATCAGTACTCCTGTATGGTCCATGCTGGAGCTCTTTTTGGATTGGGACTGCATTTCCCCCCGGTGATCAGAGCTCTACGCGGGACAAACAGAAATGAAATCATAAATTTTGCGGGGCTTTTCCTGTTTCACCTGCCAGTGCATCCGAGTTCAGATGTGCGTTCTCCATATGAGTGGTCACAAAGATGGGCAATCTGGGGATAACCCGCGTAGCCAATAACCATCGAATTTTGCAGGCACACTAACCTAATCCGATATGGTAATCTACGATTTTAAGCGCTTACTCCTCTCGCTGTTGGGGAGGAGTACAGAAACCGATTTAAAGAGCCCTTTATATCGATATAAAGGGCCTCGTAGTGTGGACGGGTACAGCGTTAAATTGGTTTAACGCTGCTAAAATCGATATAAACGCGTAGTGTAGACCAGGCCTCTGTTACTAAAACCCATAACAGTTAAGTTAGTAGAAAAATCACAACTGGCAGAGTAGTTCAGCAAATCATCAGGCAACCTGTGCTGCTGACACACTTTCGTTCTTGAGCAGTGACTTCATACCTTTTGCTTTTGTATTCTTGAAGAGGAACCCATAGCTCAGAGAGCCACTAGAAGCAGCGTGGTTAAATGAAACCTCAACAGTAAGCAACTCATGTTACTGAAGCATGTCATTGTAATTTGGCACTAAATCTAGCTCTGTGCCTGTGCTTTAGATTGTCATCCCATGGATACTGCTGCATACTTTCTGTATTTTCTTTCTTTTCCTGTGTTGTCTAGAAGAATAAGTGAAAAAATAAGTATATGCATTTTTGTTGATTTTACTCTCCGTTTTCTATGGTTCAGTTTCAGGAGCATGACTATTAGATGAATAAGGTTGCACACTTGTCAGAATAAAATTCCTGGTGGTCCATTATATCTATTGTGTGGTTGGTAGGTTGGTTTGTTTTAAAAGTCTGCATGAATTCAGTGCAAGTGAAAGCAAAGGACTAAGAGCATCTAATAGTTACAGTGTAGGCAGGAGTGGAAACAATCTGCCAGGGTGTATTTATCCTGACGTGCAACACCTTTTCTATTCCAATCCTGGGCCTCACTTCAGCAGATTCATACATTCCAAGGTCAAAAGGGACCATTGTGATCATCTAGTCTGACCTTCTGTATAACACAGGCCACAGAACTTCCCCTAAATAATTCCTAGAGCATCTTTTTCTTGATTTTAAAATTGTCAGTAGGAGAATCCACCACTCCTCTTGGTAAAATGTTCCAATGGTTAATTACTCTCACTGTTTAAAAAAATTCTACCTTATTTTCTGTCTGAATTTGACTAGCTTCAATTTCCAGCCATTGGGTCATGTTATACTTTTCTCTGCTAGGTCGAAGAGCCCATCATTAAATATTTGTTCCCCATATAGGTACTTACATACCGTAATCAAGCCACCTTTTACCCTTTTCTTTGTTAAGCTAAGTAGATTGAGCTCTTTGAGACTATCTCAGGGGTCTTGTTTGAATCCTTTCCAGTTTTTCAACGTCCTTCTTGAATTGTGGACACCAAAACAGAGACACTAATCATGCTGAATTTGGTAGTGGTTTTACAGTGTCCTCAAAATTGGGTCTAGTATGAAAAAAACCTCATTTTTACTTTTGACCTAATCAGCATTTATACCTGGGTCTCCAGGTTCATCATTTATGTTAATAATATGTTAGCCCCATGACATGGCCATGACTTCTTAACTACAGAGGTTATGAAGTATGTCCTTCCCTGCCTGTTTATGTTGCTGACTTATTACAAAGCACTTTTGCCCCATATATGCTATGTAACTGGCTGACATAAACAGAATGTATGCAGTAAAAGATGGAAATTTTAAGGTAGGGGTTTACTAGCTTGGACAAATTGAGATGAGAATATAATAATGGAGAGGCAAAGGCCAAAACCACAGACTTTGGATCTGGACCAGAATTACCCAAAGTTTGAGTCAGATGGGGATTTAGATTCAGGTTCCAGTTAGGGCCTTTCCCAAGATTTTAGTAGAAGGTTTGTGCACATGATGAGAATCTATTAAAGCAGGTTGAAATGATCAGTATTTCAATTTTTCAACAAATGTTTTTTGTCAATATTCAGTTTTCACCAGGGGCAAAAAAACCCTGAAAAATTCCATCAAAAATGCAAATTTTGGTGTAGTATTGTTTAATCACAGATCTATCCTCTGTCAAGGGACTATAACCCTGCTCTTGTGGAAGGATGGACTCAGTGAGAGCACAGGCATTAGGTATATACCTATGATGTACCGGTATATGATGGTTTTACCATAAATTGCCTAGAGAGGTTATGGAACCTCCATCATTGGGGATTTTTAAAAGCAGGTTACACAAACACCTGTTGGGGTGGTCTAGATAATACTTAGTCCTGCCATGAGTTCAGGGGACTGGATTAGATGACCTCTCATGGTCTCTTCCAGTCCTATGATTCTATATAATAGAAAGTGGGTAATAGCTTCAAAGCATGCATTCTACCTTAAACGTTTTTTTATTTCGACAATCGTCAGTAGTTTCAGCTATGGATAAAAGTATCATAACATTGGCCTCATCCTGCACCCATTGAAATCAGTGGGAATTTTGCTATTAATTTCTGTGGACAAGGGATCAGGCAGGCCCTATGTAGAACTTTTAAGTAAGAAATTCTTAAAAATTTCGAAGTCAACAGCAAAATTCCTACTGACTTCAGTGGGGCAGGATTTCTCACTAGAATTTATCGTCTGTAACTCTGTACATGACTATCAATCATTAATCAATTATTTGTATTTTTCTGAATACTAATTAAAACAATACCTCTAATATCTAAATTAGGTTATTAGTTAAGGCAATCTTCAAGGTTATTTTGTGTTTATTGTGTTGCTAGGGGTACCTAATACATCAGTATGAGTGGAAGTGTTTAATGCAATTGCCAGATTTTTAGAAAGAGAAATAGTTTTACATGTCTCAGAAGTAGAATCCAATTGGATGAGGAATTGGCTAAAGACTAAAATGTGACATCATTCTTGGCAACTGCTAAAAATCTTTTTTTAACATATGCTATATAAAAAGTGCACTATATGTCTTCTAAGAGTCAGATTTGTTTCTGAGAACAATGAAATGCTTTTTGATAGAGAATCAATTTTTAAAAGAAAACGTACTGAACAATCCTGTGTGAATCTCCATAGCACTGCATGTCCATACTTAAATATCCGTTTTCATTTAAATGCAATTATTGCACGTAAAACATGAATATATGACTAAAATTAAATGTAACTATTTAATAGATAAATAATAAGTATAAACATAGTAATCCTTCCATCAAATCCATACATGGTTAACAGACATATAGTAATTGTCTTCTGGAATCTAATGACATACTTCAACTTTCAGCATTATGTTTTAGCTTAATTCCAACGGAAGATTAAAACCATGTGTATTCAGGTTCAGATAGATGTGTTCACTACAGCGCTGTTAAACCTGAAGAAAAGATGCTTTTAATAATCCTGTAGTATTTAATTAGCATGCAATAACTGTCTTATTAAATCTAAATTAAATCCTTATTTGAGGCACATAATTGAAAGTGCCACTGGGTAAAATCTAATCTGTTAGGGATGATTTCAGCAACAATGCCAAGTTTTCTTTTCTGCAGTTTTCAGGGTCATCCCAAACATTTGCTTAATCATACCAGTGGAATCTTGCAACAATCAGTTTTACTACAACTGTGGCTTTTGAAATGCTTTTAAGGTCAGAGTTTTCATCTTTTGAGAATTCATCTTGATTTAAAAGATGATTCTCAGTGTGGAAGACGAGGAATTCTTAAATCTTTACCAGATGCCAGAGTGTGTGTGGGAGATGAGTGAATGCTCCCTTCTAGCCAGTGAGGAAGGGACAGTTTGCTGTGCGGGGCACACAGACAGGTGGCTCTAGGGGACCAAGCCATATGAGAAAGGAAGAGTATTTCTCTATGGTAATTTATATTTTGAAGTGACTTACTCATAAGTAGCCCCAGTGCTGAGTGTAAGTCAGTGCAGAATTAGGCCATTATTTACTATGAGGAATTTTGTACTGTTTAGTACTGCTTTTAAAAAAAGCAGTGATAGTAAATACAACTTGAATTAGTGGTTAAGACAGCTGAAGGCTTCTGTGTAAATTATTAAACCAAATTGCTTGTAAAATTCTAAACGTTGTATTAGACTAATAGCTATTCAGACAGACCCTTGTAAAGATAGGTTAATTAACGGACTAAAAAAATTAGAGCAAAATTGTCCTCTCAAATCTTTCTTGTGGAGTTCAGTTCTGATCTCTCACCATATGGAGGTCTCCCCTTGACAGCAAAGGGAGATCTGTGCATTCCAGGAGAGCAGGATATCAGAGTTGTGATTTGCCATCTGGATCTGAGAAGAGAATTTTCCGTTGGTGGTATATACCAAATAATTACTTAACTAGTAACTTAGTCCTGCTTTGCAGGACTGTTCTCCACGTGCATCAAGAAAAAGAATAGATCTGATGGGCAGGGGGTAATCCTGCAATCTTGACATAGATAAAACTCTGATGGATCTGAGGAAGTTCAGTAAGTTGAGATTCGACTGCAAAGGACATAGTAGATTCTGGATGTTGATGAAGCATGGATAAAGAGGGAAAAGGATGTGGGACGCACAGAGATTTGCAGCATTGCTGGAGCAGAGCCTAGAGAGCAGGGATAAGCAAACAAGCTTTTGGCCAATGCCCTGGTCCTTGTTACCCACTGGCTCCCACCTCTATTGCAGAGCGAATTCCCTGGTTTCTAGTTCAGTGGGCTCCCCCTGCATATACTCCCCCATAATCTCATTCCAAACTGAAAATGTGTTTTCTTCTTTATTTTTATTAATGGGCTGCAGGGATGAGTGGAGGATGGGAGGAAGAAGAAGCTTATAGAGGGACAAGAAAGGGGCATTGTAAACTGTGGGCAGAAGTGGGGACTGTGGGGGATTTATGGGGATTTACAGGGAGAAGTACAGCTCTGCATGGAGAAGGGGGCATAGGTGGGGCATCAGAACTCTGCAGGGGGTTGTCAGGGAATAGTATATATCAGTGTGATATTTATCCATAGGTCTATCCAGTGCCCATTAAAATCAATGAATGTATGATTTGGGCCACATGTGAACACCTATCAGACCTGTTGTGTACTTATGAATAAGTTGGGAATTTCCAACACGAAGTTTTAATTTACTCTAAAGGCTACTAGACAGCCATGCAGAACCATGTACAGCGTCATTTATGAAAGCCAGAAAAGATATGACCAATGGGATAGTGAAGTATGCTCTCAAGCAACTGTAGCTGTAAGTTAACCAAATTGAGATGTAAATATTATACAGTGCTTATCACCATAGTTACGTGTGTTAACAGCTCTGAGGGTCACAAAAAGGGATGCAATAGCTGCTTTGTGAAATAGCATTTATTTCTAGAGGCCTGAGACTAGCTCTTCAGTTGTGGTAAATCAGAATAGCTCTGTTGGCTTCAGTTACAACAATCTATAGAAATTGCTGAGGATCTGGCCCATAGCCTATATGTATATTTTAAAATGCGTCTTTTAGATTTCCACTGCCATTTTTGTAGAAAAGAAAAATCTATTTAACTTAAGGACTGGGATATAAAAAAAGTAATTGAATTGTTATCAGTGAAAGCATTACATGCATTTCATTATATTATTCTTTTCAAGGCCAGTCAATAAAATTAGGCTTATTAAAAATAATCTCCCTTAAATTGCAAAAGGCAGAAATATTTGGCTTTCATTTTTAATCAAACAGGCTAAATATTCATGTTTATGTGCCTAAATGAAACTTTTGTATGCAGTCTTCCACCCCATCTGCATGAATAGTAGCATTGTAACAGGATGAGGTCACTGGAGAAGGGAAAGTGAGGTAAGAACACAGCTGAATCTACAGGCTTCTCTGCTACATGATGCACCAGCTTGTTCTTAAAGCAACAGGGTTCTTTTTCTTGTGCTGGAGTCACTGCGGGCACTGCATATACGGCTGAATGCCTCTCACAGGGCTCTAGATACATACTGCGCTCTATGGTCTGATGCACAGTATACACTTTCCTCAGCCCTTACAAACTGCACTTCAGAGACCTCTTTATACTTCTAATATAAGCGAAAATCCATATGGTTTATTGTGCATTTAAAAAGTTAGAGTTATTGGGCCACATTCTGCTCTTAGTTACACAGTATAAAACCCTGAGCAGCTGCTTTGAAATCACCAGTGCTATTCAGGATTTACCCCAGTCTAAAGGAGAGCAGAATGTGGCCCTTGAATGAGCACCCCCTTCGTTCTTTTAAAAAAGAAATGACTCAACTTTATAAAGACTGATGGTTTCTATTGTTGTCACCTTTGTGCCTAGTGGGAACTTTTACAAATATACAGTATGGCATAGCCCAGGGTGTCTCCAATTTAAGCAGTGGACAGGTGACATAGCAAAGCTACATGGAAAAAGGAGTGTGAGATTTGTGAGATCTGTTTGTCAGTTCATATTTTATCTACTCTTTGCGCTAACTTTAAAGGATGTAGCAATGGGTTGCCAAGGGTACACTGGCAAGTAGCCTCTCCTCACCCACCATCATAATTAGAGCTGTGAGAACTTGGAAAAACCGGCTCGGTGAGTGAGTTCTTCTCTCCCTTTTTCCACCAGTCCCTCCAAGTTCACGAGCCTAGGGAGACTTTAAGCCACTGCTGTTTTAAACTGGGGAACGTCTGCCCCTGCCTTGCTGCTCAGTGTAAAAGCTAAATGGATGATGCTAGTCTCATCCTCTTTGCGCTTCACGGTTTGGCTATCCCACACCAGCCCCATAAGTGGCAAATTAATTCCTTTAGAATAGAAATGAGGTGCGTCTTTGCCTCCTTTCCTCTTCCCCACTCTGCGCGGCTGCAGAGCTCAAGTCCTGTCTTTGCTGCAGACTTGACAGAAATATCTTCTTGAATATAGCGCCATCCCTTTGATGCTTCCACAGTAGCTGCAAGATCCTGGAGCAACTTTAGGCTGACAGAATCTTTGCAGGACATAACCAGACCAAAGCACTCAACAGTGAATTTCTGCAACAGGAGGTTTGTGACCAAGCCAATACCAGGTTTTCTTTGCACATTTTTCCCCCTTACCTCACAGGCAGTGACTTGAGCCACTTAAAAATGTTTTTAAAGTAAAATCATAAAGGTTTTAGAAAGACTTTGTGGCTCATTAGATGCCCTTACATTTGCCAGCACAGACAGACCAGGTATGAGATCAGGAGGCAGATGCGGGGCACATGCAGAGTCACAAAGCACTCCTCCTAGGTTGAACTCTTTAATATACTTATTTGTTTGTACCTTAGGGAAGACCTCATCAATTCGTTCAAATCAGGCAGGATTTTGAACCATGCAAACATATATATTTTTTATATACAAGAAAAAGCTACTACTCTTTGTTTTGTTTTTTCTTCCTGTTCCCTTTAGGCTGAGCCATGTTTCTCTGAAAGCCAGGAACATCCCAGATTTTCCTATCCTCCCACACCCTCCAGTTGCCCTATTTTTCCTAATGAGTCTTTGAGCCAGCGCTTTCTCATGTGTAGTCTCAGATCCATATGGAATCAGGGAAACTGACTGCAGGTCTGTGAGTGGTGAGCTTCCAGACAGCTCAGCCACACCACTGCTGGCAAGCAGCTACTGATCTGCTCTGGCCTAGCTAGCAACTGCACTTCTCACCACCACGGCCCCAGATGTGAGTTCTGGATTGTGGTAGGATGCAGCAAGAGGAGGTGGAAGAAGGGAAGACAAAGAACTGAGAGTTTGGGAAGGAATGATGGAGAGTGGGAAAGATACGAGGGTGAGATTTGGAATGCTGAAAGAAAAGGAAGAATAGATAGAAGTAGGGGGAGGAGGGAAGAGGAGGATTTAGAAGAGGAGAAAATGAGAAAGAGGGAGAAGAGAATGCAGAAGTATAGACTATATAAGCTCAGGAGCTAGACCTGAAAAGAAAGAGACTGGGACTGGGAGAAAACAGTAAAAGGACACAAAAGAGTAAATATTATTATTATTTCCTCTCCAGTGCAGCCTTTACCATAACATCTCCTAGATTTTATTCTCCTGAAGAAGTGGATTGCAGGGCAGAAGAAAGAAGGAGGCTGCCAGAGCGAAGAGGGAAAGAGTGGGTACCCTTCTCTCTCTCCCCCCTACCAAGCTGCCAGTCCCCCCAAACATATCTCTGTATCCCCCCACCCAAATCATCCTCAGTTGCTCCAATACCTCCCCTGTGATAGGTGTTCTTTGAAATTTGGTCACATTAATATCTTAATTATATTTTCATTTTTTCATCCAGCCTTTGTTTTGGGTAAGGGTTGGGGGAAGCAGGCAGAGAAGAGAGGGAGGATTCAGAAGTTTGGGATACAGCACGAATGAGCCTTTCACATCCAGGTCAGTAGTTCAAATCCAGCCCACATCAGTAGTATCTGAGAGCCTGTGTGCATTGAATCCTTGGTGGTCTCATTCTAGTTCCTAGTGGAGGGGTGACCAAATCACACTTGGCCCTAATTGGCATCTTTGCTGGCAGTCTCAGAAGAGAAGCTGAAGAGTGAATGGGCACAAAGCCTAAGATACTCTTTCATGAGTGGTCCCGCTAAGTCTGGGTTAAAGCAGGTTGGCAGATTAGCAAGGGGTGGCTCACACTGTTGTTGTCTGTTCTTTACTAGCTCTGTAGGTAAACAGAAATTCAGACTGGAGGGTTGTCTTTCCGGCACTAATTTCACTTGTAAGAAGATTCTTTTTTCCCGCTCTGCACCCATTTATTTTTACTTCCTCTTTTCCTTTTAAAAAATTAAACTTTTTTTTAAAACTAATGGATTAAAGATATGGGGCTAAATTCAGTATGGGTCACATTGGTTACTAGTGGTTACTAGTACAGTTTGGGAAATGCTGCTCATGGCAGAGAAATGGCTGAGGACAACTAGGGAATGTGCTGATGCAGAGCAGCTGCTGCCAAGGAGCCTCCTGTGGAGTTTAAAGCTGTCTTCATGTGGCAGACATCCCAAGACAAGATTGCTTGCCTAATTACCCCCTTGAGATGTAGTGGGCCATGCCTGTACAGGGAGGTGTAGGTTACCCCTCCCTGTATCTTGATTGGTGAAATTTTCTCCAACTCGTATGTTGGATGTAAGTCGGAGTAGGATTGTGACTGGCCTGGCAGCTCTCTGGCCTGGACTATGTTTGTTTCTCCTTACCGAAAAGCAACTTTTTAAAGACCACAGCTCCCTGTGAATTGTGCTGGTGGTTCTGTGATCCTAAGCAAATCTCATTCAAAAAAGAATGCCACTGGTGTTTCCATACTTCTGACAACTTCCCCCTTTGACTTATTTCTGTATGTGTGCATGAGTGCTTGCCAGGAATTGTTACTTTTGAATGGGGCCCAGTCAGTCCCCCATTGTCATCATGGAGGGAAGGGTGCTTCATTGACCTACCTCCAGTCAGCTTAGGAAGAATTTTAAATGAACCACAGGCCTAAAGACGCTGGGGTCTCCCTGTTTGGTAGCTCCATTGTGGAGGTCATCAAGAAAAGGGAGTAAAAGGGGCCCTTTGAACCAGAAACTCACATGTTTGTGAAGCAGTTGGAGGAGAGTACTTTCCAGTGATGATGGGTGGGGCTCCCTCCCCGACTGGTTTTTGAGGTATTTGCTGTATTTGTTCCATTGTATTTTTGTGAGTCGGTCACCTTAGCTGCATGAATGTGCAACAGCCTGAATTTTCAAAAGTAGCGATTTTAGATGCCTTAATTGGTGGGTACCCAATTAGAGGCCTCTGAAAGAGGTCTGATTTTTCACAAAGACCTGAGCTCCTGCCTTGTGAACATCAGGCTCCTTTAAGATTGTCCCGTGTTGTGCACCCAACGTGATTAATCACTTTTGAAAATTGGTTTGATTTTTACACTCAAGAGGGCAGATCCTCAGCTGGTGTAAATTGTCACAGTTCCAGTGACTTCAAAGCCACTCTACCTTTGAGAAAACTGTAAACCCAAGTCCCTCTCTTGTATGCTGAGCAGGGCTGCTGTGATTGCATTTTTTCAATTATTACACTGGTCCTGCCATAGCAAAATATTGTAAAACTTGTTTTTCATCAGAGACCGGGTCACTGTGTTAGTTGTACATTTCCATTTGTAAGTTCCATATGCCTACCTTAAAAAAAGTCCTCCAAAAAGCCTTTCTTGCCAAAATCCCTAGCTACATAGTAAAGATTGATTAAACATGTTTATGTGTAATTTTAAAATGGTTCTTTCAGGAAGCATATGGTTTTCTAAAGACAAGTTTAAGAACCTGAAATTTTACATGGGTTTATTTATACTAGCAAAAAGGGCCTGGAGTACTAAGAAAAATCCCATGATATATGGGGTCCACCATGTGAATTGTCAGAGCTGTTTTATATAGTTTTACTCTATCAATATGGTCTTTCACAGCTCCTAATTAGTTTTGTTAGTTGACTTACAGAAAAGCATATTTAAAGCAAGAAGTAAGTAGTGCCACAGCAGTTACAGTATTAATGAAAAGCGCACAGTCAGAAGGCAATTGTTGCAACAAACTGGTTAATCCGAAAAGCAATCTTCATTTGCATCAGCATGATTAATTACATTGCTTTACCTTGTCACAGTACACTGCAATAGAAACAGTCAGGACTTTTTAAAGCTCTCAGTGTATATTTGTAACATATGTTAGCTAGCGTAGAAAAATTGCATTGAGATACTGTGTATGTCTGTATAAAAATAGCCTACTGTTGAAGCGAAAACAAAATGAAAGGTAACTCTAGTCAATTATTATGTATGGTTATTTTCTAATCAGGTCGGAAACAAAAGTGACTGTAAATTGGCTTTGGTTGTTTATCAAGGGATGTTGGGTGAAAAGACTTAATATTTCAAAGGCAACAATTCAGGATTATAAATATAGTGCTTCAAAAATTTCAGGGTATATATACACAGAATACCAAAATTGTACGGCATATGCATAATTGATTTACACAGTGTATGGTTTAAACGAGGGGTCGGCAACCTTTCAGAAGTGGCGTGCAGAGTGTTCATTTATTCACTCTAATTTAAGGTTGTGTGTGCCAGTAATACATTTTAATGTTTTTAGAAGTCTCTTTCTATAAGTCTATAATATATAACTAAACTATTGTTGTATGTAAAGTAAACAAGGTTTTTAAAGTGTTTAAGAAGCTTAGTTAAATTAAAATACAGAGCCCCCCGACTGGTGGCCAGGACCTGGGTAGTGTGACTGCTACTGAAAATCAGCTCAGGTGCCGCCTTCGGCACACGTGCCAGAGGTTGCCTATCCCAGTTTAAACTATTTTGTGGGGGAAGATTGGGTTGGTTGGTTGGTTATTTGTTTGTTTGGGGGGGAGGTTGAGTATTTGCTAACAATGTTTCTATATAAATAGGTTTGCCTTAAATATGTTCCCATTCCATTTTGGTTAACAGCGGGTCATGGATTGCTTGCATATATGTACAGGATCTAAAACAGTTGTAGTGTATGTCATCACTTCTTGTCTGTACATGTGCAGCACTGGAATAAGAGTTGTTCTGATTTTAAATACCAGGCCCCTTTTCATTTTTTACGACATTCGCAAGTTGCTGTTTGCCTGTGGCATGCCATGGGTGGTTATTATTGGGGAGAGGAGAGGAAATCCTGCCAATCTACATCACTAATGCCAGTTTGTCAAATGACATTAGCAGCAAACTAGGATTTTGTTCCTAACCACATACAAATAGGTCCCAAACTGCTGGTTATGCCATGACGTCAGCTCCAATTCCTCATCCATTACTTGGTGCTCAATAGGTGAATGCCAGTTACATCCCTTCCCAGGTTTTGTTTTGATTGTACTGTCATATAATGTGTTTTGAAAAATGAAAATTCCTCCTTATTAACTAATTTCAGAGGTGATTTCTCAATACTATTCATTACATTTCCCATGCAATCAGCTTTAAGGCTTTGTTATAATATTGCATTACCTACAGAGTAGTTAACTATTAAATCAGATCCGTTTTTTTCCAGTGAATTATCTGTACTGCTAATATAAGTACAACAAAGTGCAGATCACCATTCCAGTTTACTTTGTCATGATTCAGCATTTAACTTTATTAATGAAGGATACTGCATCATTTTGGCAGCAAGATATTAAAAATATACATTTTCAGATGCACAAATGGCATGGCAGTAAATCAGGTCGTCATATATGCCTAATTTGCAGGTTAGATTTTATAGCACGAATTGTACAGTGCAGGTCATCACTGTTTCCTTAATCATTTCCACATATCCCCAGCCTGGTTCCAGCCTTCCAGTTGCTGGTACTCTGACACCCAGCTGCAGCTCTAGCTTTTTTCCTGCCCCAAGCACGGTAGTCAGGCCGCCTTCAGCAGCTTGCCTGTGGGAGGTCCACCGGTCCCGCAGCTTCAACGTACCCGTCGTCGAATTGCCGCCGAATCCGCGGGACCGGCAGACTTCCCACAGGCACGCCGCCGAAGGCTGCCTGACTGCTGCCCTCGCAGGAACTAGTAGGACTCCTCCCATGGCTTGCCATCCCAGGTACGCACTTGGGGCACTGGTGCCTAGAGCCACCACTGGTGACACCCTGCCCTCATATGAAGGTTAAAGCGGGCTAGAAAATAAGGGGGGACAATTTCCCACTGTATCAGAGGTAGGAGCCCTGACCCGCTCCTTCCTGAGCAGCCTAAAGCAGTGGTTTTAAACCTTTTTTTTTTCATTGCAGACCCCTAAAAAATTTCAAGTGGCGGTACAGACTCCTTTGGAAATCTTAGACGTAGTCTGTGGACCCCAGGTTGAAAGCCATTGTTCCTAAGATGTTGTTTTCCTTCAATTTGTTTTCCAATCCATTTCATCCAATAGTTGTATCCCTTCCAGAATAAGTACCTGAACTGTACATCTGCCACAAGTTTTATGTATTAAGTTGCAACACTATAACCTAACCCTCTTGTCCTGCTCCACTGGGTCCCAAACCTGCTATGAAAAATCTGGCTGTGAGGTAAAATTTCATTCCGAGCTCCCAGGATAAAAAGGGATGAGTAGTGTGATGTCTACAGCAGACCACGAAGGGACTCTGTCCTTTTTCAGATTTCATGGGTGGGTAGGAGGGTGATGCCAGCTCTATCCAGGTGAAAGACGTTTTCTCTGGACAGCATTAGATATAAATAACCCCACAAATGGCTAGCTGGAAGGGCAGTGCCCCAGAACTGGTCCAGCTGCTTCCTGATCCTACCCACTCTGTCTGCGTAAACTTTCTCCTATCCTCTATTTCTCTTACCAATTGCTGGGGCAGCCCTTAAAGGGGCAACGACCCCTTTTCTTTCAGCCAGCTAGACGAGGACTGCTGCGTAGAATCCAGCCCAGGTCATTAATGGTTAACAAGTATTCCCATCAGATTGCTATTTGCTGCCTTTTTCAAAGGGAGTTTAGTAGTCTCCTTCCAGCTGACAGGTGCCTACATCACCTTGTTGACAACTCTGTCAATTTCAGTAGAGTGGTCAGAGGTTGAATGGACTTGGAAATGTAAGACAGTTGAAGTGGGAATACTTCAAGTGACTTAACTGGGTTTTGGATTGAGCCTTTGATCATAATTCTAGAGGTATTTCTTCCAAATCAGGGGTGGGGCATTGTGAAGAAGCTTTTACTCATGCTGTCTATTTTGCACTTTGTTTCTGTGAGCCAGAGGACTTTGGTCTCCAGGTCTGTTAATCAGTCACTTTTCCCAAGCATTCAGTTCAAACTGATTCTACAAAAGGCAGCATGTGGGTAATAGTAACTCTGAAGTTTGAAGCTAATCAACAAAACAAAGGAATTAAAATAGATTTCTGTTTGTACATTTATTTGGTAGCTCCTCAGCATTAGTATAGTCTTTGAAATCAAAATACTGTTGGTTACCTAGGTATTATAGACATGTCACAGATCCTTCCCTGCCCTCTGAACAATGCAGATGTCATTAATTAATGTCTACATTGCCAAAAATAGTATTTTGATGATAGTTATTTGGAACAATGGGCTGAAGGTTATTAACTGTAATTTTGAATTGTTCTTTCTTAAGGCCCCAAAAGGGAAAAGCAGGAATGTAACCACAATAAATTTTGGGGGCAGAGGGCGATTGGGTCTGATCGAGTCATATAACTCATATATTGTGTAACTGGGAGAGAAGCCAAAAAGCATTAGTTTTACAAGTGACTTTAAACTATGCACGAGGTGTGTTTTTTCCTCTTTGTTTCATGGAAACATCTCTGGATTGGCAAAAGGCTTGAGTTAGAAAAGTTGGCCTACTGTGAAATAGGTGCCAGGCTTCAAGACGGTGTAGATGGTCCATTAAGTACATGAGAAATATTTCCTTTGTTTTGGAATTCTGTGTTACTAGAACCAGAGACTCTGATCACTCCCCTCTGTTTCCAGGAACAGAAGGGACTAAGAGCCATCAGATGGTGGGAGCTGCAGCTACACGGTGTCTCTCTTCCCTCCCCGAGAAGGGCCCTAGAGAAACTTCTCTGCTGGAGCTCTGGGAGATCAGGGCTCCACAGTGCTTGGAGGGTGTGAAGAAGGCGACTGTCCTCTCACTGTGACCCTGCTAATTTCTGTTTGGAAGATCAGTGAGTTAATGGTTCCTGAAGTAGTATTATGTCCTGCTGTGCATGTTCTGAGGCTGCTGTTGCACAGTCATGGCAGAGACTGCCTGGTAAAGGGGGCTCAGAGCAGCTGCGTGGAGGGAAATCCATTTAGTGGTCCTTTCTTTGCAAATCTTTGAGAATCACAGGCTTGGGTGTTCATACTCCCTGCCTCCTCTGGGGAGCCCCTCATGCCTCCCCTTTGGGAGGAAGATTTGAAGGAAAGTCGAACCAGAGAGGGGAAAGTGTGCAAGTAAATGGGGCTTCTTGTGGGAACAAATAAAGCAAAACTTGGACTTATTTCTTAACTGGCAAATGCCTGAAATCATATTTTGAGAATGCAAGTATTCCACACAGCTTGTCATACAGTAGTCCTGTGATTCACAATAGATTCAGTGAGCAACTCTGTGGTTCATTGCATTTATAAAGCCCCATGTACATACAGACTTAAGAGGTAAGTCTTATTAGATTTAGCTTTCGTTCAGCAAAGTAACCCAAATTCTTGGAAGGTGCTGTGACTTTATTCTGATGACCATTAGGCCATGAAATTGTCAGAGAGTTGCTAAATAGATTCATATAAACTTTTTTATATACTTTTTTTCACCCCTTTCCTTTGCTAAATTCATCAGAAATTCATCCAGCGACTGAAAGATTTGATGAAACCATTACAAATTATTGATTGTAATCATGAAACATAAACACCTCACATGATTAGACCTATAGAACTTTATTTATAGAACTATATGCGGTACAGTACAGTAAATGGAGTGGGGGGGAGTTCCTTCACAAACTTTGTATGGTAAAGGTACAGATAGCCAGATGTTAGAAAGGAAGCATAATTAGCCGAAAAAAGGAGTTTAACTCTACTTGAGAGTGATTCTTGTGTGTCTGTTTTGAAATTATTGAAAGAGATTATGGAGTATTTTAATTGCTTTTGGATTTTTATGAATTTTTATTTTGATACTTAAATTAAGGAAAAAACTACTCAGCATAGCATACCTAACATTGTATTGTGGTTTCTATACTTACTGTTATATTGGATTTCTTACTTTCTCACAAGCTTTCCTCTGTGTCTGAGCTTATTACGCTACCTAATCATGTCTGCTGGGACTAGGTCTCATGCTCGATGACATGACCAAATGTCTAACTAGATACTAACATTTACTGACTCTTGTTGAACGCGGTGGGCCAGAATGGCCTCTTTGTTTACACAAGTACAACCTGTACAAGGGTTAGCTGGGGCTTGACCCCCTCTGGGCGGCAGGGAGCCACACCAGCTCACTACACATAGTTGTCATCGGGGGGAATTAGTCTGTCTGCAGGGGTCTCCCTCGGCAGCCCTTACAGTAACTGGAACACTGTGGGCCCAGGCCCTGGGTCAGGGTGGGCAACAATGAGTCAGGGCTCAGGCCCTCAGGCAGGGCTGAGCAATGACAGTAGGCCCAAGCCTCATCAGGCCTGGGGAAGGGGGAGACTGCCACCCCCAAACTGGGTGGCAGGGGGGACACAGGCCCTCTGACTCCACTGTGTCCCAGCCCGGGGCCCTAGCAGCGGCAGAAGACCTGCTGCATAGTCAGTGGGGATCCTGGCCGCAACACACTGACATGGGCTCTGGCAGTGCTGCAGCCAGACTAGAGTCAGTTGCCCCCGGGCTACTTCCAGACTCCCCCTGGGGTTGTACCTGGGTCCTGGTGTTGGCCTCTGGGGGATCCAGGACCATTGGTTCTTCAGGGCAGAGTGCGATCGGCAGGCCCGGCAACTCCTCTGAGTAGTGAGCGCAGGGCAGGTCCGGCAACTCCTCCGGGTAGCGGGCACAGGGCAGGCCCAGCCAGTCTGGGCAGCCGCCGTGGGCCGCGGGGTTTTCCCGGTCGCGGGCTAGGCTAGAGATGTCTGGTCTCTCTGGTGGCTGGGGCCTTACTGAGCTCTGAGGGGGAGTGTTTATACTTCCAGGTCGCCGCCTAACCCTCTGGGGGGTGGGCTCAGAACTCCCTAGCTCCGCCCACTCTGGCCTCCGGATGGGCTCTTCCCCCTCCGGGGCAGCAGGGAGCCACACCGCCTCACTACAAACCCCATTGACTTCATTGGAGATGCGCTAGTGTAACAGAGAGGAGAATATGGCCCTCTCTGTGTAGTAATATAGATGTGCAATGTGTTTCCAAGTTAATGCTATTTGTCTGTTGTGGTTGTTGTTTATTGTTATGGGAGCCTCAGCTTCTTTTATTTACTGGATTTTGTAGATTTACATTCATTATCATAATGTGGTTGTATACATGTAATATATATTTATGTATACATAAATCCCGAATATTTAATATTATTATGGTCTCCTTCTATAGACGTTTTCCCTTCTAATAACATAACTTTTTAAGAGTATCCAAAATGTTTCGTAGCTGAACAAGGCTACCCAATTAATACTGCTTAGGAGGAAAAACAAAACTAAAATGCGTTAGCTAGCAGTTGTTAAATATTTAGGTTTTGTCTTAAGTGTTATTTGGCTTTTTCCATTCCCTCTGAGGTCAATGGCAAAACTTCCATTGACTAAGATGGGAGTAAGATCAAGCATATTATATGGAATTCATACCCAGGTTTTACTTTTGTTTATTAAGAAAAAGGAAGTTCAAACCAGGAAATAATGAAGTCTTTACCCTCCTGTTCAGAAGTAAATGCCCTTGTTGTTAAATTACTGTATATCATACTAAGTTCTGTAAGTTTATTTTCTTTTGTACTTTACTGAAGCAATTGAATATTTCATATCTAAATGCTTATGCTTTTTCCACGTTTCAGTTGTCATCTGGGAATTTATATCTATACTTAGGATAGTAAGATTTAGTGGGGCCATTTATGTGCTTTTGGTGTTGTATAAATCAGATGTATCCACTATTTTAAGACTTGTGGCTTTTACCTTTTTTCTCATGGGTAAATATTTTATGCCATTTGTAACTATTCATATTCTCCGTTTATAAAATCCAAAAAATAGTATTAATGGAAACAGTAGCAATAGTACACTGGTAATGCCAGGTTTCCACAATTACAAAATTATTAAATGGGATGTGGCTTTCATTATTTTAGATCATTAAATCAATGAACTGAAAGCATTGTTTGCATGTTAGCATTCCATTTATTGTTTTCAGATGTTAAAGGACTGTCACTATAGAGCAGGCAAGGATAACAAACACTTGCTATCACCACAGACAGTTGTAAGCAATTGTTTTGTCAATATTAAATTAAAAAACACACACCAGTATATTACAGTTTATGTTTCATTAACAACCATTACAATTTCTTTGTTATTTTCTGTTTTAAAAGCGGTTGAAGAGAGTCTTTCTCTCCCCCTGCACTTCTTTCCTACCCAAGAGGCATTTCAGATACCTTGTGAATTTGGAGGACATCATCTGGATTGCGCCATTCCTTCATTCAAAGTTGTTTTCACCTCTTCCTCTTCTGTGATAATTCTGAGCCCATTCTTCAGTCAAGCAAGCAGATTAGTAACTTTCTCTGATGCTTATGCCATTGTTATTCTGTGAATTGGCCATCAATGGAACGCCTTAGAAATGGCTGTCAAGGGCTCTTTCCCACAGACTAGTTATTCCATGGGTCTAGATATTGTAGCATGTGTAAGTCGAATTTTTGTTAGAGCTCCGCATACACTTATGGCAGAAAACCTTCTCACTAGTGGGAGGCAATGGGGATGTTGTCCCTCCAGCCCATGCCCGTAGCCTCCCTAGCCATAGTTCCCAGCAGTGAGCAAAGTAGTTACCAAAAACACTGCTCTTCTCACTCCACTAACAAGGCATGGTGAGCTATTGCAGTCACCTCAGCATAGCAAGCAGTGCTGCCTGCCCCTGTGCTGGCTGCCTCTTCCCTCCATGCTGAGCCCCTCCCTGCCAAGCCTGACATATCTTGTTTGTATCTTAAAACTAAAAAAACCCTCTAATTAGACTGTAAGCTCGCAGGGGACAGGGACCTTCTTTGTTATATATGTCTGTACAGCACCTACCAAATGGGATTTTGATCCTGATGGGGGGCCTGTAGGCACTACTGGTACTAAATAATAAAATGTTCTTAAAAACTCTTCCTCTCCAAAGATCAGAGGCATAACTGCACATTCATGTGAAGAACACTCCCTGACCAGGTAGTGATCGCTAAGAACATAAGAATGGCCATACTAGGTCAGACCAAAGCTCCATCTAGCCCAGTATTCTGTCTTCCAGCAGTGGCCAGTGCCAGGTGCCCCAGAGGGAATGAACAGACAGGTAATCATCAAGTGATCCATCCCCTGTCACCCATTCCTAGCTTCTGGCAAACAGAGGCTAGGGACACCATCCGTGCCCATCTGGCTAATAGCCGTTGATGGACCTATCCTCCATGAATTTATCTAGTTCTTTTTTGAAACCTGTTATAGTGTTTTTAGAATAATCTCTGCACAGATTCTCCCCACTATCTACCACACACTGCTTTTTCCTAGTCTTAGTAAGAATAGATTGCCTGAGGAGACTGTGAATGGGAGTGATTCAGCTGGAACAGGAGCATGCCATTGCACCCAATATCCCATAGCGTGACCCATGGCAGAATCATCCCCAAATGTTGGCAATATCCAGGCTCAATGAGCTGGGCTAAGGAAGGAGTTCCAACTTTAGTTTGAATTTTTTGTGTGCTGATTTGGGTTTAAGTCAGAGTCTCAATATTACTTTGCCACCATTTTTGTAGCTACAGTACTATAAATGAAGGGGCGACATGGAAAAGGGGCTTATTGACAAACATTCTTGAAGTCTGTGGCTCCTTCTGACATGGTATTTTGACAGTTGTCCCATTAAACTTGAATTGTTTTGTGTATTATTTTTATTACTCTTTCACCGCACATTACAGGCCTGGTCCAACTCCCACCAAAGTTGATAGGAGTTTTTCCACTGACTTTAAAGGGAGTTGGATGAGTCCCTTAATGCCATATTAACTAACATATGTACTGTAGTGGCCTGTGGTAACATATAATTCCAAATTACATGGACTAAAATTCCTTCTGAAAAGTGGTTTCTTTGTGTTAGCTGCTTTTTTACCTTCATTAGCTTGGCTGTTTTGACCAGGGGGAAAGGGGAGGACTGTTAACAAAATAAATTAATCCACATTATGGTCTAATTATTTGGAAATGTTCATAAAGTACAAAAAGAATCTAATAAAAATGTAAAGTTAAAAAAGGAAAAGGGTAAACTCCTACTTTATTTGCTCTGCTTTAATTTTTTTAGACAGTCAAGTAGAGAAGGGCCTGAATACTGCAGACCTGAATACCCTCAAACTTTCAAAACTATTAGAACTGGATCACTCGATTGAAATTGATCTATTTTGAAAGGTACAATCCCACTAGTGTTTGCAGAATCAGGCTCATCCTGAGTATCCTTTCAAACTTGTGATAGTTTACTTTAGTTTACTTGGCAGGAGGTCTGATTAGAACATTAGACGCCAAGGTAAAGAATAGACTTTCAAGCAAAATGCTCCCCTTGGAAGTTTTTCCGTTGATGGTAATGGAAGCCAGAACAGGTCAAAGTTTCCAATGTGAATTAATGGAAGACACATTATAAACTTGAGAAAGTCATTAACATGAGGGAAAATCACAGCACAAAAAGTCAACATTATTTTTTATTGTTTCTTCATTGTTCAGGTACAATGAGCTAAGTAAAATAGTTGGGGTAAGATAGTCCTCGTTTGATCAGGTATTCCCCTGTACTGGCGAATATTGCTACAACCAAAAGCAACTACCAGTGAAAAGAGGAAAAAAAACATTTTAACAGCACTTCCTGTAAAAAGGCACTTACCATAGTTTAGCAGAAGTTCTGCTACCTTTCAGTTTCTGCATCTCTAAGAAGTTTTTTTCTTCCAAATGGTTCATTGTAGTTATCAGTTCTTTTTGAGCCATCAAAGTTCAGTCTTTCAGACATTTCAGTCCCATTGGCATCACAGTATCAATAAGTGCATGTCAGAAAATTCCTCCAACCCTCAACATAGCCTAGGCATGCCACCAGAAAAAAGCAGTTTCCATTCTTTTGCAAGATCTGATAGCCTTAACTTATAGTCTTGAACTTATCATGAGAATCAGCAGCGTCATCCAGGACCTTCATGATTTCCTAGGCACCTCTGAGTCTAGCAGAACTTTCCACATTAATTGTAATTAGTCACAGATTTTGAAATAATCTGCTGGGATCACTATTAAAAAGTCAATATATTCCCACATTACTACACAGTGGCATTTGAAATACCATGGTAATTCCCAAACGTAGCATCTCCTGTACCAAAATGAGGGATTGTGGTGTCTCTGATACCACAGTGTGGTAACTGAGGGTGAATGGTGACTTACAGTGGGTGACCTCTATGCTTAGCCTCTGAAACAGTTTATAACTTTTCAGGAGCAGAAAGCTCCTATGGGCTTCTTTTGTACCAGTACTCTCAAAAAGATGTTGTGTCAGTACTAGTGCCCTCAAAAAGATTGTGTGCTAAGTGTCACTATTCCACCAACAAGGACTATAGTAGGAACAGTGGTTTTGTGGGTTTGAGGGTATTTTTCCCCTCTGAAGTGGTGGTCTAATCCCCAGAGCTGCTGCTGCTGCTTATTTTATTTTTTTGGTTGTTTTGAAGTGGCAGGTTTGGTTAACTTACTGTATCATCTAGTACTAATTGATATCAGCTTTCACTCAGCAATCTAGCACTCTCTGCTAATTTTCACCGTTTTTAAATGTTCTGTCTACAGACGTGCACAATAGTTGTCACATGATGTTGAGCCAATTTGGTGAAATGTGCCCATGTTGAAAAATGATGGAAAAGGTCTCTTTTCATTAGATGCAGTTTTATGAATTACATCAAACATTTTTTCCCCTTTGGCTGAGAGAGAGAGATGTGTGCCATTTTGGTGTGCCTAGGTTCTGCAATACTGGATACTCTGTAAATACCATAGAGACATAGAATCAGCGTTTACATTCGGGTCATTCCTTCGGTGGTCTCAATTTGGCTTTTTTTCACATAGCTGGAAGCAGTCACTGTCCCAACTAGGGAACTATTGGAGAATGGCAGTTCAGATATTAAAAGTGGGATTTATGTTTTTCTTTGTAAAGCAGGTGGATTTCAGGGGCCGTGAGTGTTGGGACAGAAATCTAGGGAGACATACAAATCTTATGAAATGGGAGAAGTTTAAAAAAAGATGGTAAACTATCGCCCCTGCAAAAATAGTCTCCATATCTCTCCTCTAGAATATATTGGGCCTGATTCTACACTGTCTTGCACCTTCTTCGAAATGATCTTAAATAGCTAACAGATTAGAATGGGAGCATTTTCACCCACTTTGCATTCAGTTTAAACACATCTAAATGACTAAACAAGATGCAAAGTAATAGAGCAGGGGTGGGCAAACTGTGGCCCACAGGCTGGATCCAGCCCATCAGGGCTTTGGATCCAGCCCGCAGGATTGCCACCCCGTGGCACCGCGGGCCCCGCACCACTCCCAGAAGCAGCCAGCACCACGTCCCTGCAGCCCCTGGGGGTGGGGGGCAGAGGGCTCCGTGCACTGCCATTGTCTGTTAATGCCTCGCCCCACAGCTCCCATTCAGGGCCGGCTCCAGGCACCAGCTTAGCAAGCAGGTGCTTGGGGCGGCCACTCTGGAGCGAGACGGCACGTTGAGGTATTTGGCGGCAATTCAGCGGAGGGTCCCTCACTCCCACTCGGAGTGAAGGACCTCCCGCTGAATTGCCGCAGATCGCAGTCGCAGCTTTTTTTTGTGTGTGTGTGTGGCTGTTTGGGGCGTCAAAACCCCTGGAGCCGGCCCTGCTCCCATTAGCTGGGAACGGGGAACTGCAGCCAATGGGAGCTTTAGTGGAGGTATCCATAGGCGAGGTTAGCACGCGGAGCCTCCTGCACCCCAACACCCTGCCTCATCCCTCCAGCACCCCAACCCCCTGCTGTACCTCGCACCCCTCCTGCACTCCAAACCCCTGCCCTGAGTCCCCTGCCACACCCTGCACCCCTCCCTGCACCCCAACCCCTTGCCCTGATCCCCCTCCTCCATTCCTCCCTGCACCCCTGCTCTGAGCCCCCTCCCACATTCTGCACCCCACCTCTGCTCCCACCCCTTGCCCTGAGCCCCTTCCTGAACACCGAACCCTCTCCCGCACCCCAATCCCCTGCCCCAGCCCTACTTTCATGGCCCTGCATGCAATTTACCCACCCAGATGTGGCCCTTGGGCCAAAAAGTTTGCCCACCCCTGTAATAGAGAAACAGGCCCATTAACTTTTATGCCAAAGATATAGAATTATTTCCCCTCTCACTAAAATGCAGCTGTCTTTCAAGTGAAATGTGGCAGCATCTAAAAACTCTGAACAAATCTACACAGTAGTTTAGGACAGAAGGAGAAGAATACCATATCCAGTTGGGTTGCAGGTATACTTCTAGGTAGGTAAACTGTAATTCAAATTAGGGTTTGATCTGGACTTCTCGGTTTACACAACTGCTCTTGGTAAGTCTCATGGCATCTGTAATTATTACAAGTGGCCAAGACAGCAGTTTTACTCCTTCTCAAAAGATGGCCCCTCCAATAGTAAAATGCCCCCTCAACCATGATGAGTAATTGTTTTCTGCTAATGCAGAGAAAAATACCAACTGAATAACTAAGTTCCTGAGCTAGCTAGATTTTCCTTGGATATTTACCATTCAAGTACTAACTAGGTCTGACTGTGCTTGGCTTATGAGATTTGAAGACATCCCAATCCAAGGTGGCATGACTACAGGCAAAATGAGCAAGCAGGGAATCATCAGCAAATAAGTAGGAATGATTAAAATGTAGAGATTATTTGGCAGACACCGCTCTTTCTCACACTAGGCACCCAATGGATCTGTTACCTTCCCTTCCTCCTATGTATGAGTCAATACCTAGAAGTGAGCAGTGCTGGGAAGGGGAGAGATGAGAGAGTTCTGTTGCTATGGAAGGAAAATGCAATGGTTAAGACATTACCAATGCATTTAGTACAAAAATCAGAATTAAACTTTAGTGATGAGCCATTAGTCCCATTGTTCATGGAATGCACTGGAAAAGATAGAACTTAAAATATTCTCCATGCTTTTTCTACTGTAGATTTTATTTCTTAATGTAGTTAGTAGTTGTGTTCAGCTTGGGTCTAGCCAATGAGTAGATGTATTTTTTAAGAGTCCATTTAGTGGCCAGTTCCTAAAACAAAACAAAAAAATCTGCAAGGGGGCTCATAGCTGCACATAGCTTACTATACCAGCTGCCAGTTTGTTAATATTTGATTTATAGTTTCATAGATGTGTTTGAGTGGATTGGACATAGCTTTTTGGTTCCTTATTCTTATTTTGTAACCTTGTTTTTAGTTCCACGGCTATAGTCTCTGTGCGCAACAGCGCAGTCCTGCCCTGGGTGGGTGGTGTACTTTTTAACTTCTGCAGCCTTGAGTCCGCAGCAGTGGTAGGTCTCCTCCTCCTCTAGTCCTCCACCTATTTCTATCATTTCTTTTCCTTGGTATGTTGAATGGGGAAAAGCAATGCCAGGTCTTTGAGCTTTCTCTCAACTGTTGCCTTTATGACAATTAAAAACATTAGAAGTGAAGCTTTATGGAACTTCCAGGCTTCTGCAGAATCTGACAGACATTATAGCAATAATACATTGCACCTGCAGAAGATCTTTCATCCAAGGATCTCAAGTCACTTTACAAACACTAATGAATATGGATATGAAATGCTCCGAGGCAGGAACTTCATAAGTACATAGCGTAAATGGGGCTACAGGGAGGGTGCAGATAATTTTAATAGGCAGTGAAGAGGTGTTGCCTAGAGTGAATGGGGGAAGGAGGCACAGGATAAGTAACGAGCATAGATGGCTGCCTAGGCTGATTGGGCGTGCACAGACTGAACGCAAGCGGGATATGAGCAGAAGTTGGGTGAGTTTGGAAGGTGAGTTTGGTGACAGGAAGGATTGACAGAAAAGCTAGAGGAAGGAGACTTAACCCCAGCCATTAATATAATACACCAGCAGGTGCACACCTGCAGATTTCAGTTCTGTAATCTCAACACAAAATCACAGACAGCACAGATCATCCCTTCACCTAGGTTTTCCTAAACAACACACAAAAAGCATTTATCCCAACCACCATAACATTGTATCTTGCAGTACTTGCAGACAGCCATTCAAAACCACGTACAGAACAATGTAATTTATGAAATCCATGTAAACCTTCTACAAATCATCAAGACCCATGAATGTATAACCAGTGAACATAGTCAGAGTTCCAGGGTGCCCACTGGCTGGTCAGGATAAGGTTGGGGATAGGGGGAAGGGTGGTATTAGAAGGGAGGTAGCTTAGGCTGAGAAGAGAAACTGATCAGTGGAGTGTAAATGGGTGGTTAAACAAATTAACTCTACTTCCTTTCTTGTTTTGTCGTGTTACTGGTGACATATGTAGTCTTGCAAGTCTCTGAGTCTTAGCTCAGAGTTAACAAAGTGTTTTGTGTAAGTGTGTATATAAGAGAGTACTGTCATGCTGCCTGGTATGGGTCACCAAGAGCGCCCATCTCAGGTCAGACTGCCAGAAAACAGGGCATGTACCCCAAACTGGTGGTATGTTCTATCATAAAATTTCACCAAGTCAGGAACAAATGTGTGCTTCCAAATTAGTGTACTAGTCATTATGAAGCCACAGACAGTCCCCTTCAGCCCCTCTAGCCCCTGATTCACCACCCAGACAAATTCTGTGATAAATGAATATTTATACTAGAACATAAGAACGGCAATACTGAATCAGACCAAAGGTCCATCTAGCCTAGTATCTGTCTTCCAACAGTGGCCAATACCAGGTGCCCCAGAGGGAATAAACAGAACAGGCAATCATCAACTGATCTTTCTCGTGCCATCCATCTCCACCCTCTGACAGACAGACACCATCCCTGCCCATCTGGCTAATAGCCATTGATGGACCTATCCTCCATTAATTTATCTGGTTCTTTTTTTAAACCTATTATAGTCTAGGCCTTCACAACATCCTCTGGCAAGGAGTTCCACAGGTTGACTGTACATTGTTGTTTTAAACCTGCTGCCCATTAATTTCATTTGGTGACCCTTAATTCTTGTGTTATGAGGAGTAAATAACACTTCCTTATTTACTTGCTCCACACCAATCATGATTATATAGGCCTCTATCATGTCCCCCCATAGCTGTCTCTTTTCCAAGCTGAAAAGTCCCAGTCTTATTAATCTCTCCTCATATGGCAGCTGTTCCATACTACTGATAATTTTGTTGCCCTTTTCTGAATCTTTTCCAATTCCAATATATCTTTTTTGAGTGAGGCAACCACATCTGCATGCGGTATTCAAGATATGGGCGTACCATGGGTTTAGATAGAGGTTATATGAAATCACATATATTAGGTTCTTCCAGTTCCGAAGAACCAGCCACTTAGCCCCAGGTCAAAATATGCTTCATGATCTCACCAAAAAACCACACTGGTAGCCAGTCTCTAAGTAAACTAAACTAAAGGCTTAATAATAGGGGGGAAAGAGAGGAAAGAGTTATTAAATAATTAAAATGAATCATATACATTACAGTTGATATCAGAGTTTGTAGATCAGAATAATAACAGCGATGTTAAATCTGCTAGCTTGCAATAAGTCCCTCTGGATAACCTAAAAGATTGGAGATCCTCAGTCCATTGTTCAAAGCTTCCCTTTGTTAGAAATCATAGCCCAGAAATGTGCAGCAGAAAGAGGCAAGAAGGTGGTATCAGTCTCCAATTTATACCCTCAGCCCATATGCATGGAAAATTACTGAGTCAAACATAGTGTCTTGGATCACATGTTCTATGTGCCTTGCTGAGTCACTGAGCCTCCAGTGTCTATATGCTCCCTGAGGCATCCTTGATTCTCCTTAATGGCCCATCAAATTTGCTGGCTGGTCTTGATGTAAATCTGTCTTGTGGCTGTTACCCAGGAACACAACACTTTTGAGATACAAATGCATAGCAACAATTCATAACTTCATATACAATGATAATATACTCATATAAACAGGATAACATTGTTCACAAGATTACAATTTTTCCAATGATACCTTTCAAGACATACTTTGTATAAGATTTATCACAGTTGTGCAACAGTGGTGATACAGAAGTGGTGATACCTGAGTGTAAGCATGGTCATCTTTCTTTTTTATACAGTGTCACAAGTACTATTAGAATTTTGTGTATATATGTGTGTGTATACACACACACACACACATATATATATACACACACACACAAAATTCTAATATAACTTTCTTCAACTTGCCAAAACTGTTTGTGTGTACGTATGTGATGTACAAAGTACCACTTATAATATATGCACACATACATATGCTCAGAAATGGTTCTGGTGATGTGAGGATAGTTATGCTAGAATTCTGTGTACCGCATAAAGCCTATTACCCAGACAGCTCAAGTCAGTCAGTTCATCTCTACTTTTTGGCCCAAGAAACTGCTTCACGGTATTGTGACAAAGAAATTGGAAAAAGAAAAAGATAAAAAGTGCTCTTTATTGAAGGTGGGGGGATAAAATGCTTCCAGATAATTTCTAAGAGAAAACTCAATATCTTCATCCACTCTTGCCATTAAAATTATTGTCCAATTTCTGTTGCACATCAATACATTAAGATAACACTGAGAAACAACTCTGACCGGCAGTAGTTTGAATGAGTGTAAATCCACCCTTCAGAGAGCGTATTAATTTGAAAGAAAATAAAAAAACCAGAGTATACATTTCCGAACTCTTTGTTAATGCCTTCATTAAGCTCTCTAGGCCTTTCACAGTTAAAATCTAGACCACAGGTATCAACATTTCAAAACAAAATTATTCAAGAGTTGAGGTTGCTGGGGAAGGGGAAAGTATGGATGTTGTGGGTAGAGGTTATTCATATACTGTGAAACTTAGATCATTTTAAATATAACTTCCTTAATTATCTAGCATCTCAGTTGTTTGGGATTGAAATTCAAACGTTCGGAAACTGATACAAATCCTTCACAAAGACTCCTGTTTGGTTCCTACAGCAGATCCTCCCTCAACAGTTCCTGCCTGAGAGAGCTCACTTGTGACAATTTGCTCCTTTTACTTCCGTTAAGAGTTTTGGAAAGGATGCTTATTGTGCAATTTTTGAGGAACATTCTCTACTTATCGTACTTTGAAATTCAAATGACAACAATGTAGAAAGCCTATAAAATTGTCATTTCAATCTGGAATAGAGTCCAGGCCATTTCTTTTATATTTCCCATCCCATAATGGTTTTTCATTCACAGACAGACTTGTGCAAGAGGGCTCCAGATTCTGGACGAATGAAGAATTATCAGCTTTGTTTTTGTGCCTATGGTCACCAGCTAGAGTATTTCATATTGATTTATGATCATACTGTGACCCCCTTACTCAAACTGCTGAGGAGTTACTCACCCAAATAGTCCTACTTAATAACCCTCATGTCTGCAGTAAGGAGGTCACAGTTTAGCCATTACTTTCCATTACACTACTGCTGTCAAGGCAGAAGCGGTTTTCTGCTTTGTATCAGTACACCACTGACATTTTATAAGTTTGAGTAGGTAAAACCTATTGCTGCTTCAGACTGGGTAAATGGGGCAGTAGAAGAAACCCAGATCTTTGGATTTGGTGAGGGCGTTATTTGTAAAAGCAGTTGCTTTGGATTGTATTGTAAAATCTGTCTTTCTTTCCCAGCATCCTTCTGCATCCTGCATAGAAGGACACATTTATAAGACATATTACTCTGACTCACTTAGCTGAACAGTATTACGGAATTATTTTTCTATTTGGCATGTGATGATAATGCCAGAAACCTCTGTTTTGCATCGTTTCACATGTGTTTGCTGGTTTTGATTGACATCCTAACATGCTGTCCTGTAAATCAGCAAGGTGAGAGTATGTAAAGAAAATCAAAATGCAGCCCCTACTGCTGCAGAATATTACTCTATAATTCTTGTGCCGAATAATCAACATTACGACAGTTTGAGTTGTTTTTGTTAATAGAGATGAAATTATGGGTGTAACTAGCTGGCAGTCTTCAAACAGGCTTTTGCAAGCTGTTTACTCAGCTGTCCCCGGGCGGCAACTTCATATGTGTGATGAAGTCTATTCTCCCATCACCTCTGCAGTGGCTTCCATTTATCCCATTTTGTTCTCAATATAAAGGGGAGCAAATTTACCAGAAAATAAATCAAATACCACTGATATTGTATGGTCCTTAACTGAGTATTTTGACAGATGTTTGGTTTAAAACTCCAGAAGAGGAAAGAAAACAACAACAACAAAATCATATAAGGCCTAGTCTACACAAAAGTTGTATCAATTTTACTAAATGCTTGATTTTAAACAATTTTAGTTAACAGTTCAGCTTTGTGAGTGGACACTATATTGGTTTAAGCCTGGTTTAAACCTATATAAACCTTGTTTAAACCAATATAAGCATGTACACACAGAGGTTTGCACCAATTTAATACATATTTAAGAGACACCAGTGTAATTTCTGTGCATAGACAAGTACTTACCAATATTTTTGTTGGTCTTGAAGTTACATATCTTACTTTTCATTTATAATTGTAGCAAATTTAAGGTCAAAGGTTCAAAGTCATCCCCATCCAAATGGTTTTCGGTCAGAAAATAATAAATAATTAAAGACTTGCCATGCAGCAGTATGGACTTTAAAGCATAGTAAAATAGTATTTAAATCCTGTATGTTCTTTTTATTTAAATAGCAAGTGCAGTAAAAGGTCAACTAGAGAAGTTATGGGTTTATATTGAAAAACTCATCTGTTTCACTAAAAGAACATAAAATGAGTACAAGATTCTAGGGTAAGTGCTGAGATCTGCTAGGGATTGGCAAGACCAGTTGCCATTTAAGTTGCTTTGTTTTTAAACAAAACTTATCAAATTTAATCTGAAATTAACCAAAAATTGCTTAATATTTCCGCCATCTGCGATGAGAGGACACTGTGATGTGGTAGAAAATTAGAATGAAAATCATTCTTCTGCTCCAGAAGTGTCTGAATGGAACTTTGCCCCTGGTGCTACAGGTGCACGATGAGTGTGAAGTTGTATTTGCTAACATTTGAAGCAGAAAGCATGGGCTGCTGACGGGACTATGTGTGAGACTTGATGGATCTCTGGTCCAATCCACGTTACAAATTCTGGTCTGATCCATATTGCAAATCCTGAGCATGTTCCTTTTCCTATGCAGAGGTAGAGAAAGGGAGGTGAGAAGGTCAAAGGAAGTAAGAGGAGGTGAGAGAAGTAGGGAAAAGGCCAGTCAATCATGTTTATCAGCTGTACAAGGGGATTAACGACTTTTCAGTTCACTAATGTATATGTCATATTTGCTAGATCTATTACAATAGAGCAATAGCACAATAGGTTAAGATTAGCTTGCTGTTTTGACCCATAATATCATGTTCATGCAGTCATGCGAAGTAGTCTTTTTAGTTTTTTCAAATAATTCAATTCAAAAGAACTTTAGCTGATTGCTCTTTATTTTTTGTAAAAAGCCAGTTAAGCCTAGATAGATTTGTGACACTGCCAAGCAGTTTCTTGTAGTTCCTATGGTCCTCAATCCCAGCTTCCTCAGCTGGAGTATTTTGGCTGCAGATTTTCACCATTATAAAGGTGATAAAAAAGGTATTAAAACTAAACAAAAGCTTTCGCTGGCTTCTGAGAAATCAGCTACAACCACACACTTTACTAACCAGCAAAGTTAGCATGGAATTAAAATAGACAAGGCCAGATTCCGAGTTGGTATAAATCAGCATAGTTTCATTGCCGCCAGTAGGGCTAAGCCAGATTTCACCAGCTGAAGGGAAAATATATATTTTCTGTATAGAATTATTTTGTGCAGTGAAAGGGATGGATGCTGCTTGCAGGAACTTGTCTGCCAGCACCGAATCTGTATAAGAAAACAAGCAGTAATAGAAGTGGGCTTATTGCATAGCCTTTCCCGTTTTTACAGAGCAATTTATGAACTGCTTTGCAAGTTTTTAACAGTTGTTTATAAACTGGGGAGGGATGAGAGGGAAACAAAATTGGAAAAAAAAATCAAATAGCTAACTACTCAAATGCAGAATAACTCTGTTCTGCCAGGTGATGACAGAGTTGCCTCAGGCTTTCTCTTTGAAGGCGCTTAACTTGCTCTGCTGGCGAGAGTAAAGGAGTGAATTTATTAGCTGCTGAGAGAGGTGCCTTATTTAAAAGAGACAAACTGGCAAACACAGTGAAGAAAGGTGGGGGATTTTCCCCCTCCCCCAAAAGAGGCTCCTTATCTTCCTTGGGTTAATAATATCTCTTGGGCTGGGGGTGAGTTTTAGAGGCACAATCATTGAACTGTGATAAGAGGGAAGAGAAAAGCCCATATTGGGTGCAGAGGGCCTGGTCCACCCTTCAAATCATCTCATCTGAGTAAGGATTATTTATGTGTAAGGGCACATAATTAGACTGAACTTTGTTTATGTCATTAACTTGCAAAAGCAAGCAATACAAACATAGATAAAAATACATAAAAGAGAATATCATGTAATCATTGTGTTCTTATCTATAATAAAGCATTATGAAAATTATAAACGTGGATAACAAACTACTGAAACCTGTTGTATCATAAAGAGTTAAGGCACTAAAGCAAAGAATGAATGAAAGAGAGTATTCTCTACTGCTTAGTGTAGGAGACTGAGACATAGTATGCTTGGACTCAGTTTGTGGCTTTGCCGCTGACTGACAATACAACATTGGGGAAATCTCTGTGTCTCATTTTGCCCCTGTAAAGTGGGTATAAGAATACTTGTGTCCACATCACAGGAGAGGCGTGACATTTCGTCATTAAACTGGGCCAGATCTTACAGTCCTCACTCACATTTATAGCCCAACTCGTTTTCAGGTTTATGCAATGCTTTGAGATCCTTGGATGAAAGTGTGAAGTGTTGTTATTTCATCACAAGGGATTGTATCTTTAATTCCCAGGATAACTACCTCATGATTACCAACCACAGCATGAATTTACAAACTAAATATTGAAATTTAAAATAATCTTATAAATAGCATAAAATTAGCACATTAGAGATATAGTCATTCAGATATTGTAAGATATCTCTACATAGCAGTAACATAATTCTGCTGCAGAGTAATGAGAGTTTGCAGGACTGAGCCATAAAATATATATATAACAACAGAGAGTCAGACTCTGGAATTACAGGGGTGCTCTTATTTGTCCTTTAAGAAAACAAAAGTGTATATCTGACAAGTAACATAAAAATCTGTTCCTTAAAAAAGTTAGGGCTGCATCAGGTAGCTCTTTAGTTTTCTCCTTTGGCTGGAAGGCTGTTGGCTGAACAATGTAATTAGGTGTGAGCCTAATAAAATCTGTTCCAGTATCACGTTAAATAAAATCATCATATTCCTATAATTATGCAGAGCAGCACTCTATTTAAGTTTAATAGTTTCTCTCACATGCTGTTGAACAAACTAGATTTTCTGCAACACAATAGTAAATAATTTTTTTTTTTGGCAATTCAATACCTTCAAATTAATGCTTTTTTCTCTCTGACCATCATTTATATTTATGATGGCAGGGAGTAAAACATATTGAAACAGTCTCAGTTACAGTATTTATAGATTCTGAATGCGCATTAAATTAATAGGCAAAGGAGGAATGGAATTACGTTCATTTTGTAACATTGTACTCCAAAGGCAAAATTATTCCTGCCAGCTCATGTGCAAATGTTTTAGATCATAACTGAGAACCAGGGTAACACTGCTGAACATGTGTAAATGGCATCGTACAGCTGAAGTGTCACACACTGAATACAGAACCCCACACAGAATCTAGCTAGGGTAATTAATGAATCCATTTGGAAAAGTCAGTGCCCTTCAATTAGCCTGACTGCCGTGAAGCAGATGGGATCCCATCCTCCAGGGGGTATATTGAGAAAGATCCTAAGCAATACTACATTGGACTGATTTATCTGGGTAATTATAAGTCTCATTTGCACAAAACTGTTCAATGTGGCTGCAGTGAGAAAATTAAGAATTTATAAAATGTTGATATGTGGCTTAAACTATCAGCATTAGTGGAATCATCTGTCAAACAGAATCTCAGTTCAAAATATAAAATTAATCCTCAGGCATGAGAAGCAAAAAGGAAAATTCAGAGGGGTGGGGGATATGGGTGGGGCAGGTTACATTTCTTGGGAACCTTTGTTAAAGGATCAAGTGAGCTCATCTGCAGTCCAAATGCATTGCCATCCTAACTTGATATGGTGTTCTGGCTCTGAAGGGCCTGTAAGATTTTTACAGTTTCATAATATTAAAGTTTGCTTAGAGAAACTGTACCAAAAACAGATTCTTACTTTAAACACATCAAGAAAAGAAGGGGAATCGAATGAACAGAGTGACATGTACAGCTCCCAAGTGATTATGGACCAGTTCTTACTCCATGAGAAACCCATGTTCATGTGAGCAGTCAAGTGAGTCAAAATACTAATTGCTGGAGTGAGGGTTGCGGGAATGCACCCTGTTTTTTTAACATCTAAATTAGAATATTATGCACGTATGTGTGTGAGAGGGAGATGAGGAAGTTTGATGCTTTATATGAGCTACAGGGAAAAAAGTAACTACCATTCATGGCAGTGTTGAAATCTCAAAGAAATTAGTAATATTTAGTGACATGAAATCACTACATTATTTTTTTTCATGTTGTGATGGGCTCTGTATTGGTAGGGAGGAATAAGCCACGTGTGCCACATTGTACAATTATAATTTAATGTAGCAAGATAAAAGCCTTTTATCAAAACACAACTAAAAAGGCTTATATAACCGGACCGCTTTGTTAATATTATATTAGGTTAGAGGTCTGTATGCGCATCCTTGAGATTATGGGTATCATATCAGATCTTCCACACGTATATACTATATATTTCAGGTTGCTAGCAACAGCCCTGCTCACCTCTGGCCATTCAAGGAACTGGCTCTTCCCACAAAATTTCTGAACCTAAAGCTTTGAACCAATAGTGTTAGAAATCTCCACATTTGGAGTGGACAGGGACTTGGAGGAGGGAAAGCTACAAATAACTAAAATAACTGACCAGTTTGAGTTAGTTATTCCATTTTATTTGGTTTGCAATTTAGGAGAGACACTAAAAATCTCCTAATTCTTGCTCTCACAAAACTTTTATTGAACTTTAGCTGATTCTTAGCTGATTAAGGATGGAGTAAGGATGCTGGATTTTGGCTTATTGTCATTTATGAAATAAAATTATTCTTTCTTCCTCTAAAACCTCCTTTCCAAGAGGCACTCTTCTTTGGAGTTTGTGAAAACAAACCGAGATAAATGAAATGCCATTATAAAGGGTTTTGCACCTTCTGTGCATTCTATAGAACCAATAATATAGTTAAGAAACATCCATGGATTAGCTGCAGCTAAAGAGTAGCATGGACAAATATTCATGAACAATACATTTAATTGAGGGCTGGACATGCATGTCAAATATCCTTCCATAGCAAGGACACTGCTTATTTTTTAACAAAATAGTTCTCGCTTTCTCACTGTACAGTTCATGGGAAGTCATATTTTAAAAAGAGATTCTGACCAAAACAGTTCCCCTTTGATCTGGAAGTAAATGCCATATATTAGGGAGCACGTGCTCACAGAGTAGAGGCGTGAGGAACTGGAGAATCTATTTGATAGTGCATAGCTGCTTGTAGAAAGGCATGGACTTTTGGGTGATAACTGCCAATGGGAAAAAAAGAAAACACTTTACCAACCCTTCCTTCAATCTGATGGCAGAATTTTAACCGGGGTCCCCTGAGAGCATCCTCCAGCACCTCACTGCCATCCTGCCCCTCTGACACACTTGCCTAGTTCAAAGGAATTCAGTGGAGTTACACATTTGGTTTTTTTTGTTTGTTTCTCCCTCACAAATGTCCCCTTTTTATAGATTTCAAATACTGGCAGGTAACTAGGGAGCTTCATTACCCTAAACATCACCTCAGGGTTATATTAGTGAGTCTGTTGGAAGAATATCACCATTGAACTTGAAATTAACAATGTATTCATTAGTTTTCACAAATGAAAAAATTAGTTTGGGGCAGAATGTCAGACATAACGAATACATTTATAACATTGTCCTGCTGGCACAAAAGCCAGACCTCTGTTTTAGCCCATATTGAGCATTCATCAAAAATATATGGGGTTTGGTTTTTTTTGGGGGGGGGGATGTTTGTTTTTTTAATTTTTCCTTTTCTCACATCAAAAAGCTCTGGATAAACACAGCGATCAATGCACATAGTCAGAGCTGCAGGGGTGAGAATGTTCCATCTTACTGTTTCCCTGTAGGTCCAGCTGCAGACAGGCTGAAACTGGCACAGCATGGCCTGTGACTGCACCTTCTAGCCCTCCACTGATAAATAAGCAGGCTAATTGAATTAATAAACAGATAGCTCTTTTTCCTGCCAGCTGGAGTACCATCAAAATGTGTGATAAATTATCTGTCGCTGCTTTAACCACAGGGAAAAAAGGAAAAATTAGCTGCCTTAACCCTTCCTCCCGCCCACCCAAGCCCCCGCATTGGTTTGGCTTCACCCTCCCCTCTCCTTGTCTTCTGTACTTTGGCAGCCTTCCAAGGAGAAGTAGTTGTGAGTGGGAACTTATTTGGCCATGTTGATAATGGGTTATTAAGCTTCTAGACTGTGGTAGGATGGTAACATTCCATGCTCTGCTGTGGGAAAGAGAGATCGTCTGCTCCACTGGCAGAGTGGGTTCAGATCTGAGCCCGCTGCAATTTAAGCACACGATACTTGTTAAAAAGTGGGGTGAGTGATGTGGTTCACTAGCTTAATACTGCAGCATCTGGTTTCTCTAATTTTCTCTCTGTTAACACCAAAAAGCTTTCAGGCTTCTCTGATATGAATTCACATAGCACGCAGGCAAAGACAAGGGCCTTGCTATCCATTTCTCTAAGGAACAGTACAAGGTGGCATAAAGACAAATGGAGCCATCTAACCCCCCCCCCCCCCAGTCTTTTTTCATGTTCTGCAAACCTCTTGGTGTCATCACTTTCCACTCTAACGGCTGCCAGAAGGAAAAGCCTGAATTCAAATACTCCTAAACTGTGGGGAAGTTTGGAGTCAGATACATTCAGATCCAGATAAGTTCCCATCTAGCCGCAACCTAAAGAACAGGTTGCATCTTCCTTGTCCACTGTCCACTCCCCCTGCACATCACATAACTGAGAGGAGGATTGTGCGTTTTGCACACCTCCTCTTCCCTCCTGTCCCATTGCACTGCTGTGCCCAAATGGCACAGTTTATCCCTTAGGTTGTAAACCCTGTTGAGTAAAGACTTCTTTAATTACATGTTAGCACTTCTGTTCTGCTTTTCTTCCACACAGTTCAAAGCACTTTTCAAAAATTAGATAAGCATTGTGATCCCCATTTTACAGGTGGGGAAACAGAGAAGCAGAGAGGTTAAGTAAGTTCCATAAATCCAGTAGGAGGTAACATCGCCCACCTCTGAAACACAGCCCCCTCTGAGGTGGAATAAGCTGGCTATTTTACAAGTGCCACAGTTACAGTACTGGCACAGCATGTAGTAGTAGAAGCAAAGAATGAATTCTCTGTTTCAACCTATAGGGGGCATATTAGGTAGGTATGATGAAAATACACAATTGGAATTTGATGTAAGTTTATTTTATATATTTAACTTATCACTGTTAAAGTTTGATTCCCAATATCGGTTACAGCAGCTGTGTTCTTTTTGGCCTATTCCAGCTCAGCACATCCCTTTTGCCTTGCTGTGTGCTGCCTGGACTAAAAAATGTTTTTAAAACCTCTCCAAACCTTATCTTTCTGAAGCAGCATGAAACTGGAGCCGCTGTTAGGTGCAGTTACTGAGAGTGCTGACGTGTGAGATTACAGAATCACTATCTTCGTCAGAATGTGACTTTTTCTGGTGCACGTGTCAGGTGAATCACACAGTGCTGGTATCAGAAAGGCTAACGCTGATGGCTAATAGAGAGTCTGAGAGAGCAGACAGGGAGATGCATTAAGCATCAAAACAGGTCTTTATAAATGCTTCCTTCCACTCTGTCAAGGTTCTTTCCCCACTCTGAACTTTAGGGTACAGATGTAGGGACCTGCATGAACACCTCTAAGCTTAACTACCAGCTTAGATCTGGTCTCACTGCCACCATCCAGATTTCTGAGTTACCTGGAAAACTCTCTTTCCCCCAAAAACCTTCCCCTCCCTGGGTAGCCTTGAGAGACTCCTCCACCACGTCCCTGGTGAACACTGGTCCAGATCCCTTGGATCTTAAAACAATGAGAATTTAACCATCCCCGCTCCTTTCCACTACCAGTTCCTGGTGAGTCCAGATCCAATCCCCTTGGATCTTAAAACAAGGAAAAATCAATCAGGTTCTTTAAAAGAAGAATTAAAGAAAGAAAGGTAAAAAATCATCTCTGTAAAATCAGGATGGAAAATAACTTTACAGGGTAATCAGATTCATAGAGCCCAGAGAAACCCCCTCTAGCCTTAGGTTCAAAGTTACAGCAAACAGAGATAAAATCCTCTTAGCAAAAAGGAACATTTACAAGCTGAGAAAACAAAAATAAAACTAACATGCCTTGCCTGGCTGTTACTTACAAGTTTGAAATATGAGAGACTGGTTCAGAAAGATTTGGAGAGCCTGGATTGATGTCTGGTCCCTCTTAGTCCCAAGAGTGAACAACCCCCAAAACAAAGAACACAAACAAAAGTCTTCCCCCCACCAAGATTTGAAAGTATCTTGTCCCCTTATTGGTCCTTTGGGTCAGGTGTCAGCCAGGTTTTCTGAGCTTCTTAACCCTTTACAGGTAAAAGGATTTTGGTGTCTCTGGCCATGAGAGATTTGATAGTATTGTACACAGGAAGGTGGTTCCCTTCCCTTTATAGTTATGACACCCCCCCTTTCAAAGAACATGAGATTCAAGGAAGGTGGTGGGGAAATTGGGTCCCCAAAGTACTTTTCTAAGGGCTACATTGTGCCACCTAGCATAGCCCACAGTAAGAGATGGTAAGCTCCAGGAAGCAATCTGCATGTGCCATTACAGTCCGGGGGGAGAGAGAGGGGGCATTATACCTTCCCTCATGAGTTTGGCAGGTGCTGCTGGCCAGTCCTGGTTGAGGGAAAGGAGCCATGACTCCACTTCCTTCCCACTTCCATTGGGGCACTGCAATCCCCTCCGGGAGAGAGCAGTCTCTGTGCTCCCGAGTTCAGGGAACTGCAGTTCTACTTGACCCTTAATGCTGATTGCACAGGGGAAAGCTCTTTGTGCCCTCCTGTCCACACAATGTGCGCCTGCCTAAGAATTTGGTCTTAAGCGCTTAGAGCTATTTCACCCCTCTGTTGCATGGTGCACTTGGGAAAATTGCGTGAAGAGAGCTCTTTCCAACCATGGTGAACCCACACAAGAGCAAGGCAGAATACCTTCCTTGTAAGAGGAGAGACCCTGGCAATGTGTCAACCAGAGTGCTTGGGCCCAGACATCCTGCATGTGTGCTGTAGCTTCCATTATATGCTATAGGGAAGCCAAACTGCTTCTTACAGTACAAACCATGTTTACACCTGGCTTTCTTGAGCGCTAGCAGGATAACTTAGGGATTCACCGAATGGACAGCCCCCTTCCCTCCCTAGAATGAGGAAAAAGAAGGGGAGCAGGAATTAAGCAAAGACATGTTTAGATCGGGCAAATGTGATTTAAACATGGTTTATCTAGCCACTGTGTACAGTGGGGCACAGCCCTTTAAAACTGCAGACAAATATGTTGCACCATCAACAGGACTATGATGCATTTAAACAGTGTTAGTATGACCCAGTTTAGAATGCGTCAGCAGATACATGTTTCCTCCATTATAGATAGATCTGGATTTATACTGACAAATCAGGTCATGCAAATTTGGATTTCTATTTAAAAAGGTTACTTGCTTGGAAAGTTTATTCTTCGCTTAACCCTGCTGTATTGTTTTGAAAGAGAATATAACTGAGGTACAAATATACAGTGTATATCACTCATTTTTTTTCTAATGGAAAAAAAGAACATGTCTGCTTTTGACTATGTGGTTATTGTGTGGAAAGATTTTTCTGTTAAAATATTATAAACTGTGTTTATGTCTCATGTTTCATGCTTTACATTTCTTAAAGTGGATTTGTGACTCAAGAACCCCTGAATGTTAGCTGGCAAGAGGGTTACAGGAATATCTTGATTCTGTTATGTACATTTTAGTTCACCAAAGAATGTCATGTGAGGTCTTAAGTGAAAGCCAGGTCACACTGGTCATTAATACCATTGTGAAAATATGTACAGACACTATGTAAGGCGTTATGTATGTATACTAGAAATATATTCTTAGAGTCTGTATCAAAGTATGAGTCACCAGCAGAAGTGAAGAAACAGGTTTTTGGTCAGAGAAGATGTTTATTCTCCTGTCTCTCTGATGGGATGTAAATTAAGTATTGTAAACTAACACAATAGATACCTACTTACGTACAAAGTAAACAACGAGACATGCAGTCAAGAAGGAAGCAGCACGCAGGAAAAATAGGCCACAGATGGTTATTCTATCTCTGAATACAGACAATAAACTTTAGGGAGTATAAGTAGAAAGCAAAGAAGACACCCTCTTATCTTGCACCTAGGAATTAAATGGGCAATGTGTTTACATTCATGAAAATGGGATCTCAGCCAACCTTGGCTGAAAACTCTGTAGAGACCTTCAGGTGAGATAAACTTCTTTAGAGAGGAGCTTAATTTGTTAGTGAAGTCTAGTCTCTAGAAAATGTGTTATGATTTTTTTACATGTAACCATTTGTTTCCAATGTTCTTATTCACTATCACTTGAATCTTTGATAAACTTATTCTTGTTTTCATTATAAATATATCTAAGTGCTGTGAGACTATGCAAGGCACTGATCCTGAGTTGAATCATACAGGCTGATGTGTACACTGTTCCTTTGGGAACAGCAGAATTATAGAATTATAGGACCGGAAGGGATCTAAGCAGGTCATTTAGTTCAGTCCCTTGCACTGAAGCAGGACTAAGTATTATCTAGACCATCCCTGACAGATGTTTGTCTAACCTGTTCTTTAAAATGTCAAATGATGGAGATTCCAGAACCTCCCTAGGTAATTTGTTCCAGTGCTTAACTACTCTTACAGTTAGGAAGTTTTTCCTAATGACTAACCTAAATTTCCCTTGCTGCAATTTCAGCCCATTACTGCTTGTCCTGTTCTCAGTGGTTAAGGAGAACAATTTATCATCCACCTCTTTATAACAAGCTTTTTACTTACTTGAATAGTGGTATTTCTGTGAGTGTTCGGTGAAGAAGGGGCTGAACATCCCAGAGGAACCCCTCAAAGGGACTCGGAGATGGGGGTGCACCTAGTGTTAACCTGCAAGGCAAAGTAAGCCATGGCCCAGAGGAGAGTGCTTGGTGGCTGACAGGCTGGTGGTGTTGGGGAGCTGACACCCAGCTAAGCACAAGCAACAATTCCTCATGATGAAGGCAGGGGGCTAACGAGGTGACTCTCCGTCCTGGGTACCTTGAGAACTGTCACAGGATTAAAGAGAAGTGATGAGTTACTGCAGATACAGGGTGGGAGGGGGACATCTAACGGAAAAGAAGATTGTTTATGCATGAGAACTGGGTTGAAGGAGGAGGTATGTGGCTGTGCATAGGGGCTTGGGGTGATTTGGAGCATTGTGTGTCTGTACCAATGTCCTGCAACTTGAAGGGAGCAGACCCACTGTGAACCATACAATACTTAGTTTACATATAAACAGACAACTTTTGTTTCACCTTTGCTGGTGACCAGCCCTTAGATACAGACCTTAAGAACATAATTTTCAGTGTATATCCATAACTATTCAAAAAACAGCCTGACATGTGTTTTACAATGATGACCAGCGTGACACAGACTTTTGTTAGAGACCTCACAGGACTCCTTTTCGTGAACTAGAATATAAATGGCAGACCCTGGAGATGTCTGTACCCCTTATGCCTGCTGCCAGTTGGCATCAAGAGGTCCTTGGGTTACAGATACCATATTATAATCATCAAAATGTAAGGCTGGGTGGAAGTTCATGAGGTCTTCGAGTCCTGCACTGAGGCAGGACAAAATATATATAGACCAGGGGTCGGCAACCTTTCAGCAGTGGTGTGCTGAGTCTCCATGTATACACTCTAATTTAAGGCTTCACATGCCGGTAATACATTTTAACGTTTTTTAGAAGGTCTCTCTATAAGTTTATAATATATAACCAAGCTACTGTTATATGTAAAGTAAACAAGGTTTTCAAAAAGTTTCAGAAACTTTATTAAAATTAAATTAAAATGCAGGTCTTATTAGTTTAGTGTGATCCTTGCCCTTGCTGAGTTTTCCAATGTCTGGTGGCACGTATTTAGATACTTTAAGCTGCACAAAGGCTTCTGAGTTATAAGTTAATAACCGGCTGGCAGGAGGTCAGCGGCTGGAACCCCAGATCAGCAGCTGAGGTGAGTGGAGCTGGTGGTTGGTAGGGCTGAGCAGGGCCGGAAGCCTGGACCCTATCTGGCAAGGGGCCTGCGCTGGAAACAAGGTGAGTGGGGCTGCGGCGGGGACCTCGGCTGGTAAGGGGCCAGCAGCCAGAACCCCAGAGCGGCAGCGGGCTGAGAGAGTCAGCCCACCCAGCTCTGGGGTTTCAGGGGTGGGCTGAGCATCTCCGCCAGCCCCCCTCCGGGGTTTCAGCCACTGTCTCCTGCCAGCCGGGGCCTCAGCCCACTGCCAGCCTGGGGTTCCTTCACCCAGGCCAGCAGCGGGCTCTGAGTGGGACCAGTGATGGGACCCAGGCTGGCAAGGGGCCAGCAGCTGGAACCCCAGAGCTCTTTTTGACGTCACGCGGGTCAGGCTGAGCCGCTCAGCCCACCACCGCTCTGGGGTTTCCACCACTGGCTCCTGCCAGCTGGGGTCTCAGCCTACTGCTAGCCTGGGTTTCCTTCCCCCAGGCCAGCAGCGGGTGCTGAATGGCGGCAGACTGAGCAGCTCAGCCTACCGCCACTCTGGGATGTTGGCTGCCGGCTCCTGTCAGCTGGGCTCACATCCTGGTGCCAGCCTGGGGTTCCTTCCCCAAGGCCAGCAGTGAGCTCTGAGTGGGACCCGTGGCGGGAGCCCAGCTGGCAGGAGCCGGCGGTGGAAACCCCAGAGCGGCGGCAGGCTAAGCACCTCAGCCCGTCCCGTATGCCGTCAAAAATCAGCTCACATGCCACCTTTGGCATGTGTGCCATAGGTTGCCGACCCCTGCTATAGACAATCCCTGACAGGTGTTTTATCTAACCTATTCTTAACCCCCAATGACAGGGATTCCACAACTTCCCTGGGAAGCCTATTTCAGTTCTTAACTATCCTTAAAGTTAGAAAGTTGTTCCTAATACCAAACCTATTTCTCCCATACTGCATATAAGGCAAATTATTTCTTGAACAACCTTCATTGGACATGGAGAATAATTGATCACCGTCTGTTTTATAACAGCTCTTAACATATTTGAAGACTATTATCGGGTCCCACTTAGTCTTCTTTTCTCAAGACTAAACAGGCCTAGTTTTTTTAACTTTTCCTGATACATTGGGTTTTGTAAAACTTTTATCACTTTTGTTCCTCCCCCTGTACTCTTTACAATTTTCTCACATCTTTCTTAAAGTGTAGTACCCAGAAATGGACACAATACTCCAGCTGAGGCCTCACTAGTGCCAAGTAGAATTGGGACAATTACCTTCTGTGTTTTGCATACACTACTCTTGTTAGTACACACCAAAATAATATTAGCCTTTTTTTTAATTGCATCCCATTGTTGACTCATATTCATGATCCACTATAACTTCCAGATCCTTTTCAGAGGTACTACTGCCTAGGCAGTTATTCCCTATTTTTTAATTGTGCATTTTTTCCTTCTTAAATGTAATACTTTGCACTTATTGAATTGCAACTCGTTGATTTCAGATCAGTTCTCCAATTTGTCACAATCATTTTGAATTCTAATCTTGTCTTCCAAAGTGCTAGTAATGCTTTCAAGCATGGTATCATCTACAAATTTTATAAGCATACTCTCCACTGCATTTTCCAAGTAATTAATGGAAATATTGAATAGTACCAGACCGAGGATAGACCCTGTGGGACTCCATTAGGTACCAGGGCCACCCAGAAGATTCAGGGGGCCTGGGGTCTTTGGCAGCGGGGGGCCCCCCACCATCAGATTGTCACCGAAGACCCGGCACTTTGGCAACGGGTCCCGGGGCGGAAGGACCCCCCCGCTGCCGAATTGCTGCCGAAGACCCGGAGTGAGTGAAGGACCCCGCTCCAGGGGCCCCGAAAAACTCTCGTGGGGGCCCTGCTAGGTACATCCCCCAGTTTGGCAGCTAACTGTTGGTAACTACTTTTTGAATATGGTTTTTCAACAAGTTTTGCACAAACCTTATAATAATTTTATCAACACACTTTTCCCTAGTTTGCTTATGAGAATGTCTTGGAGGACTGTGTCAAAGAAATTACTAAAATCTAGATATATCATTTCCCCTACTATCCACTAGGCCACAAACCCCATCAAAGAAGGAAATTACATTGATTTTTGGCATGGTTTGTCCTTGACAGATCTATGGTGGCTATTCTTTGTAACCCTATTATCCTCTAGGGGCTTACAAATTGTTTGTTTAATAATTTTTCAGTATCTTTCCAGGTATCGAAGTTAGGCTGACCGGTCTATAATTCCTCAGTTCCGTTCCCCCCTCCCCATTTTAAAGATCAGTACTATGTTTACCCTTCTCCAGTCCTCTGGGACCTCACCTGTCCTCCTTGAGGTCTCAAAGATAATTGCTAACAGTTCCAAGATTCTGTCAGCTAGTTTCTTAAGAACCATAGGATGACTTGAATACATCTAACTTATCTAAATATTATTTTACCTGTTCTTTCCTTATGTTGGCCTGTGTTCCTTCCCCATTGTGATTAATATTAATCATGTTAAGTATCTGGTCACAATTACCTTTTTAGGGAAGACTGAAACAAAATAGGTAATAAATACCTCACTTTTCTTGATGTCATCAGTTATTAGGTAGAAGACCTGTACTTTTCTTTGTCTTTCTCTTGCCCCAGTGTACTAAGGAACCTCTTCTTATTGTCTTCCATGTCCATTGCTAGTATAACTAATCTTGTACCTTAACCTTTCTGATTTTGTCCCTACATACTTGTGCTAGTCTTCTGTACTCCTTAGCAATTCTTCTGTACTCCTTAGTAATTCATCCATGTTTCCACTTTATGTAGAATTCCTTTTTGATTTTTACTTTGTTAAAGAGCTCCTGCTGGAGCCATATTGACCTCTTACTATTCTTTCTATCTTTCCTGCACATCAGGATAGTTTGCAGTTGTGTCTTTAATATAGTTGCTTTGAAACTGCCATTGCTCCTGAACACCTTTTTCCCTTAGATTTTAGTCCCCTGGAACTCTATCTCACAATTCTCTGAATTTATTAAAGTCTGCTTTTTTTTAAGTCCATTGTCTTTATTCTGTGGCTCTCACTCCTTCCTTTCCTTAGAATAATGAATAATCAAATACTGGATAAAAATGGAAATAATAATGGACACATGTAGGCTGAATTACAAATATTGTGGGAACCTTTACTTTGAATTTCCTGAGTTCTGTGCAAATAAATGTCAACTGTATCATTTCACAAATATCACTTCTTGCGTTTAATAATCAAGAAACTCAGAGGTATGTTTCAAGTGTATTTCTCCAACATATTTCTGTCTCTGTTATAGGGTATTTATTCATCAAAATGGATATAGAATAAATTAACAGGGAACTTATTTTTCTAAATAATTAGAAGTCAAAAATATTCTATGCACAGGTATAATGATGCTTACCTCCTTTGTAAAATGTTTTGAGATTTACAGATGAAAATCACTAAATAGAAGGTAGGTGTTATTACTGTTGTTTATGCTGGGACTTCCATTGTGGTCCAACCTACACTTAGGCACTCCCAAAACAATGGACATCCCTTCAGCAATGCCATCTCCAATGAATGGTACCTTTGTGATGAACGCCATTGTACTATTGTCAGCCACTACCATTGTACAAATTCCAAGTGTGACACTTCCAGAAATAACAAAATTATAATGGTCAGTGTCTGAAGGTCTGATTTTGTGAGATGATGTCATCAACTTATATGGGTGGCAGTCGGAGATGAAGCTACACAGCCCACCATAGGTTCAGGCCCAGATCTCAGAAGTTTTAAGGTGGTTACTTCGGATGGTACATCTTTTGTGTACTCTGCAGTTTGTTTTATTGCCGGTTTCATTATTTTCAACTGATCATTTCTTCTTAAAGATTAATTCAGTTCAGCAAATTTGACTTTGGGAGGACAACGGAGTTAGCTTTTTATTAGAAGCTTCGTTTATTCACTCTAATTTAAGGTTTCGCGTGCCGGTAATACATTTTAGCATTTTTAGAAGGTCTCTCTCTCTCTCCAAGTCTATAAACTATTGTTGTATGTAAAGTAAACAAGTTTTTTTAAATGTTTAAGAAGCTTCATTGAAAATTAAATTAAGATGAAGATCTTACCAGTTTAGTGCAGTGGTTCTTAATCTGGGATGCATGCACCCCCTGGGGCAGGGCCAGTGCAAGGATATGTTGTGCCCTAGGCGAAACTTCCACCTTGCCCCCCTGTCCCCCCTGCACATTTGTCCATTGAGGGGCAAATCCCAACAAGCTTTTATAGACTCCAGGGGCCAGCCTGCCCAGGGGCCAGCCCTGCCCAGGAGCTGCTTCCCAGACCAGGTTCCCCTCCCCATACCCTGAACTCCCCTGGAAGGTGCACAGCCCCTCCCCCCCGGCGAGCCGTCTCCACCCCACCCAGGTGGCCCCCGCCCCAAGTCCACTCACTGGCTTTGCCAGGCTTGGGCCACTGCCGCAGCTCAGCAGGGAGGAGCCGCCTTGCAGAGGCACTGGAGAGCCAGAGTGTCCTGCTTGCGGCAGCAGTGAGCCCCAGCCATGGAGGAGCCAGCGCAGTGCAGGGGGGCAGCAGCCCTGCAAAGGCAGCGGCAGCCACTAGCGGGGAGCAGCTGAGCACCCCCTGCCCCTCCTGCTCAGGCTGCGGCCCGGTTCCCCCCCAGGGGCTCCTGCAGGCTCAGTGGATGTATGCAGGCTCCAGCCCCAATGTACCCCCTGGCTCCCCTCTTGCCTAGGGTTACCATATTTCAGCAATCAAAAAAGAGGGGAGAGCCCTGTCCTAGCCCTGCCCCCATCCACTCCCACCCACTTCCCACCCTGACTGCCCCCATCAGAACCCCCAACCCCCCCTGCTCATTGTCCCCTGACTACCTCGTCCTGAGACTCCCCACCCTTACTGCCCCCTTAAGACCCTACCCCCTATCTGTCCCCTGGCTGCCCAAACCCTTATCCACACCCCTCCCCCAGACAAACCTCTGGGGACTCCCACGCCCCATCCAACCACTCCCCGCCCCTGACAGGACCTTCAGAACTCCCAACCCATCCAACCCTCCCCCTGCTCCCTGACTGTCCCCCAGGACTCCCCTTATCATGCCCATGTCAGTCAGACGCTGTATCCACGTGAAGGTAAAACTCCACGTGGAGTGTTGAGGCAGCGGGAGGGGGGGAGCTGTGGGAGGGGCAGCGGCGGCAGCGGCTCACACTCCCGGGAGCCACAGAACCTGAGCGCGGTGAGGAGGGGAGCCAGGGGGAATGCCTGCCTGGGCTGCGGCTCAGTGCGCCCCCCAGGGGGGCTCCTGCAGCGGATGCATGCCGGCGGTGGTCCCTGTGTGTCCCCTGGCACCCCTCACCGTGCTCGGGCTCTGTGGCTCCCAGGAGTGTGAACCGCTGCTGCCTTCCCTCCCACAGCAGGCTCGGGGCCCCGCACCCCATCAGCTCACATTCCTGGGAGCCGCAGAACCCGAGCATGGTGAGCGGAGAGCCGAGGGGCGCGCCTGCTGTCGATCTGGGGTCCCGGCTGCCGGCCCCACTCAGCCTCTGCCAGCTTGGGGTTCCATTCACTAAGCCGGCTACGCGCTGTGCGGGGCCGGCGGCCAGGACCCCGGCTGGCAGCCGCGTGCCAGGCAAAATCAGCTCACGTGCCAAAGGTGGCACACGTGCCGTAGGTTGCCGACTCCTGGACTAGGACATAATAGTTAGAGCTAGGAAATACCTTTCAGATCGCACTCCATCTGCTTGCAAGGGCATGTTACAGACTCTGATCAAGGACATTGCAGACATTAAGCTGATACTACAGTTGGTCATGTTTCTTCACTGATGTTAATGGGATTTAGGCATGTGCACCAAGCAGGGAAAAGGGACCAACTGCTTGATATATTTATATGAGTCCAGTAGCACAAACTGAATTAGAATTAGAAAAACATTAATATTCATATCTTTCTTGCTTCCTCGCTGTCCTTACCTGGAGTACTACTGTGATGAGAGCTTTAGAAAAAACAAAAGATGAATAGGACAGTACAGTTTTATTTCATGCAGTGACTGAAGCTTAGAGATGATCAAAATAATTTACTTAAATTTCTGTTCAACAAAAATAGCTTTTAGAAGGAAACAAATATTTTCACTGATTGTTTTTTTCCATCCCTGGTTCAGGTTTTGTTGTTGTTTTTTTTAACGGAAAATGTCAAATGCCAAATTATTTTCACTTTTTAAAAACTTAGTGATCAGAAAAAAAATCTGTTTTTTCACTTTTGGTTTCTTCTAAAAACACTGAAAAACACCAATTTTTTTTCCACTGGAGATGGTGGGGGGAAATTCCTGATGGGAAAAAAACGGCATTTTTTTTGACCATCAAGTTATTGATGTTGAGACACAGGAGAAAAAATGGCAAAAAATAAGTAAAGATGTCAAACAAATTGGAGTGGCATGCAGGAAACCTAATTTCATTGCAAATTCCTCATCTTAGTCTCTTGCTACCCATTTCTGCTAGGGGCAGGGTTTGCTCAGTGATGCTCAATAGCAGTCCCTCTGGTTAACTAATGATCTGCAATGAGGGGCTATTGAAGAAATGTCTTGCAGTCCTTTTGGGCTAGGTGGCTGGTTACTCTGAGGTGAGACATCTAGAGGTGGAATATAAGGTAAGGAAACAGTGTGGGTATCTTCAGCAACGTGGATGCCACCTACTCTCAGGAAAAAATGGCAGAGTTCCAAGTACTCACTTGTCTTCTTTCTTAGTCCAGTTTTCAGAATTGCTGAGCATCAGGAGTGCCCTTTAAAGTCAGTGGCATAACTTCTGCTGATGTGAATGGGAGCACGATTGGGTACTTTATCATATCTTTGTTTGAGTCCCTTTGCCTTGAAATGCACTAGAAAATATGTAAATATGGTGCCATCACATTGTATTTTACACTACAATAAAACAGCAGTTTGGAATTACCAGACCCAAATGAACAACAAAACTGAAGTCTCTCCTCCCTCCCCAACACATACACAATGCAAAGAGTTTACTAAATTCCTGGGGATTTTTCCAGCGCTCTACAACACAAACAGTTGATCTTGCTGAAGACAAGGGAAAATGTTGATAGTTCCCCAAATGTTTCTAATTGGCAGCAGCTTCTCATTAATGAAAAATAAATTGCCTTCGGGTGTGTGGCGGGGGGTGTGTGTGTGAAGTGTGAAGTTAAAAGAACGCTGCACTGGGACGGGATGGGGGAGATAGCTGGTTTCTTACCAGAATCCAGATCCAGGGCAGCTGGCCCACCTTCCCATAGGGAAATGTGAACAAGGAGCTTGTAAAATACACAGACCAAATGGAAATTACCCGTATTGACAGAAACCAGCTGCATGTCAGGCTTCTCCCTGTCTCTCTTGATTTGCTGTCGCAGATACATGGATGTGGTAGAAGGGACCATGGAGAGAAAACAAAATATTGTGTTCTGCTTGAAGTCACGCCACAGTAATAGCCACAGTTTTTGTAGCTAAAAGAAAACATTTATTCTCAAATTAGGTCTCTCCTACCCCATCTTTGGCTTTGAAAATTATGCCATTTAGAACAAGCCACGCTGTAGTTGAGCTTCAGAGGGTTTTGACAAATACAGAGTGGGCATATTTCTTAGGTATTCATGATTTATAAAAGTGCTGGCTAACCGGAGGTTTTTTGGGGGAGGAAGCCGGGGGGGGGGGGCTGCATTTTGATTTGGAAAACAACTAACTTTGGCACTGACTTTGCTGACTCAGATAGGAAGCTGATCTTAGGTAATCCAATGTGAAGCCTATGTTGGTGTGACAATATGGCTAACACATTGGTAGCATCCAATAATTGAGGGGGAAAATTCTTCCACCTTTGGCTATCATTACAATGAACAAAAGAACCTTTTCCTGCAATACTTACTCAGATTAAACGTCCTTTGGCTATTGCGAGATACCCTAGGGTGGGAGAATTAGAAGAATCCTGTTGACATTAACTGTAGTTTTGCCGGAGTTAGAACTGCAAAAATCAACTCCCGCATCAGTAAAAGATATGAGGACATCACTGAGGCAGGAATTGGCATGCAACAATGAACCACAGCTAGCATTTGAGCTTTCTAGCTCAGACACAAAGGACTTTAATGGCAAGACCACACTTAACTAATAGTTATTTAGTTTGGTGGGAGGACAAAGGTTTGGTCTTATGAGGTAAAACATTGTAAAGTGACTTGTGTTCTTGGGCTCTGAAATTTAAAAAAAAGGGTCAATATTCTATTTCTTTGAGGCAATAAAAAATGTCTGTATTACTGGTTGGGAATTTAGTGTGGATCTTTGTTCAAGGCATCATTTTAGCAGGTGTTCTTTTTTTAAAAAAAACAAGACTGCATGAGACTTTAAACTTAATGAGCCGACTAAGAATACAATAATACTTTTTTCTTCAATAGCATACTAGCACAATCATATGAAAATCTGTAGCTGTTAAATTATGATCCAAATATTTAGTGTTCTATAGGTTTCGACTGATAATGACCAAAAAAATTAGATTATAACCTAACAGACATTGAAGGTTATATGAAAAGCACTATACTTAAGTCAAGTAGCAAAATCTAGAAAAAAAAATCACAAAAATTACAGAACCAGACACTTTCAGATGTTAAGAATTTCTACAAATCTGGAAAAATGAACCTCTAATAAACATATTATTGATTTCAAATTCTCTCTCTCCCCTCCCACCCTTTTTCTTCTGTTTCAGAGGTTGAAAGCCGCATTGACTCATCATCCTGCAGCCATGTCAAATGGAAATATGAACACCATGGGCCATATGATGGAAATGATGAGCTCCCGACAGGACCAGACACCACATCATCATATGCACTCACATCCACATCAGCACCAGACACTGCCACCTCATCACCCGTACCCGCATCAGCACCAGCATCCAGCACACCACCCTCATCCTCAACCCCATCACCAGCAGAACCATCCACACCATCACTCCCACTCGCACCTTCACACACACACGGCACATCACCAGACTTCTCCACACCCGCCACTGCACTCAGGTGGACAAGCACAGGTAGAACCACTTAATGAGCTATCATCTTATTCTGTTCTGATGCAAGTTTTAAAAAACAGATTACACATGCATGACTTTTCAAAAGCAAGTCCACCAACTGCTAATAGATTTTCCCTGTTGTTGTCTGCCAGGTTAATCTTACAACAAGCTCTAACTCAAAAATCCCAGATCAAAACTTACTTAGAAACAAAGAAAAGAATGTATTTCAAATGTCTAACTTTCTACAAAAAAGCCCCAAAGCTTGTTCAGGCCATGATCTCTGCAAAGTGCCAAGTGTATATTTATGCTGTTGGTATGTTATGGAGTTTGGCACACGGTGTAGCTTGGCGCACTAAGGATACGTCCATACTGCATTTTAAAACATGCAGCAGCAAGTCTCAGAGACTGGGTCCACAGACTTGGGCTGGCACTAAAAACAGCTGTGTAGACATTCAGGCTCAGGTTCTGAAGCTTTGGGAAGGGGACTGGTTTCAGAGCCCGAGTGCAAACATCTATACAGCTGTTTTTAACATTCCGATCCATAGACCAAGGCTCTGAGACTCACTGCATGGGTTGTAAAACACAGTGTCAACACAGGCTAAGGGAGTGGTCCCCAACCTTTTTCATCTGGCGGGCGCCAGACGATGAGCCAGGGAGGACCATGGCGGCAGATAAGCATCCGCCGAAATGCTGCCAACAAGTGCTAACGCCAATAGACGTCGCCACCGAAATGCCGTCAACAAGTGGCAATGTTAGTAGGCGTCACTGCCAACAAGCATCATCATCCAGAGGCATCACCAAATTGGTGGAATTTCAGTGGCGAAGCCTCTGGATGACGCTGCTTGTCAGCAGCATTTTGGCGGATGCTCGTTTGCTGGTCAGTACGCGGGTGCACTTAGACGCCCTGGCAGGTGCCATGGCACTCACAGGCACCACGATGGGGACCCCTGATCTAAGGAGCTTGGACGACTACTTGGCAGCTCATATTTTTAAACTGTTCAATACACTCTGCCCTCAGAGATGGTCCCGCAAGCCCCAATGAAGTAAATGGCATTGCACATGTGTATTTGAAGGATGAGTTTGACCCTGTATATATTTTATTTGTATATAGTATAGCAACTTTCATATGAAGTATCACAAGACACTTTATAGTGAATGTCAGTCATAAGGCTATCTCAGAAAATAAGGGTGTAAGTATAGATGGCTTCAAACAAAATCTGCAGATCTAAGTATACCTATACTTTGGTTCTGGATCCAAATTTTGCTGCTGGCCCTCATTTCAATCATGGGAACCAAACCAAAAACTACAGTCTGAATGCTTTTGCATTTTCATCATATTTGGATCCAAATCCAGACCCCAAGTTTGCAGTCAGGGCTGCCTCTAATTTTAAGGCAAGAATTAAGGACTTGAAGTTATTCGTTGTCTTGTAGTGAGAGAATAGTCGTTCCAGATGCTGTAGATCAGGTGAAAGAAAATTACAATTGTAGAGAATTACAGAATGGAGACAGAGGGAAGGCCAAGATTAGCCTGGAGAACAGATGAGGATTAGTGGATGAATATTATGTCAGAGAGAGAGAGAGACGATTAAGCCAGTTGCTGGAGAAAGATTTAACCCAGAAAGGTAATTTTGAATTGGATTCAGATGATGGGAAGCCAGCAAAGGTGATGGAAGATGAAGGTCTTGTTTCTTGGAGTGAAAATGTTGTCTTGCTACAGCATTCTGAACCCCCTGACATTTAAAGAGTAGGGATTAAGAAAAACTATTAGTTGAAAGAGGAAATAATGAACTCACAAATAAGGATTTCAGCATAGGCAGAGCTGATGTTAAGAGACTTCTGGCCATATTTTAAGGTGGTGAAAGACAGACAAGCCAGGGAGATATGAGAAGAAAGAGAAAATCCTTGGTCAGCCATGACTTCAGAATATCAGGCCTGGAGAGAAAAGTTATCATCTGAGTTAAGAAGGATGGAAGAGGAGTCATGGATACAGAACAAAGAGGACTTCTTATTACCCAGGAGGAGTTAAATCTGTGAAGCACTTAATTGCTTACAGATGCGTCATGGGCGGCTCTTAGAAAAACTTACAAGACATTAAAAATAAGAGGATTTGACATTCCACTGTCCAACCACATTAACTATTTACTGACATCTTGTTTTACTTTGTTATTGCTCTTGCTTCAAGTTGGTGGGATTTCCCTACAGTATTCCTTACAATGTAAAATGTTATGAATTCTGTAGTTTTTCCATCTATTAATTATTTTTTTCCAGAGCTCTTTAACAACTGCCGTAAAAGACCCTATATAATCTCATAACAGAAAGCAAAAGAGGTGTGATCTGTCTGTCCTTAAGTCAGTAACAGAGTACAGGTAATCTTGGGGCTCAGAGCACTAGACTGGGACTCAGAAGGCCTGGGTTCCCTGTTCTGTCTTTGACACTCTGTGAGCTTGGGCAAGTCACCTAATCTCTCTGTGCCTCAGTTTCCTATCTTAAAATGAGGGTAATAATACTGACCTGCCTCACAGAGCACAGAGGTGTTGTGAGGATACATTAGTTAGTGTGTGTAAGTTGCTAAAAGCTTCAGACATGATTGCCAAAGACAGGCACAGACTCAACATCCAGCCAGGCTGCTTGAAGGACGTAGCTAGAGAGTGTTCTGCATGGCACTCCATTTGAAAGGAGGTTCCATCCCTTTGGGATTTGCCCTGAAGTGCCGAGATACTTGAGTTGAGCACCATAGAAATATATAAATAAGTAGCAGAACTTCCATTGACTTTAAACAGGAGCAGGATAAGGCCCTGATTTGAGCTACTAGTGTATTGATGAATTGACTATAAGTGAAAAATAAATAGACCGGTCAACCTAATGAGCTAGTGTATTGGCACCCTCCCTCTGTTACATGCCTCAGGATTTGGGGCTTCCTGTTCTTTACTTTAATGATGAACTGTTGTGGGGCCTAGTACCCTACTGGCTGGATCTGATTCCACTGGGAACACTTCAAGCCTTGGGGGAGCTCATTTCAAACAGGAACATGAAGTTTGGAGCACCCACAGTGGAACTGGAGACTGTGGGCAGCAGCTGATACAGAGAAGGTCTTGATCTTGTACACAGGCATAATTGTCATGAAAAGGTTGAGAACCACTGGCTGGAGGCTAAGTCGGATCTATAGATCAGCTGCTTCCTTTGACAACACAATAGTCTCCTCCTGATACACAACAGCAATAACGCTTTCTGAAAGGGGTCATTAACAGGGATAAAAGAAGGGTTTTGCAAGTAATAAATACAAGGTTATTACTTCGTAAACCCATCCATAATCACTCAGCATTGGCCTCTTTGAGGGTCAGATTGCTTCAGCAGACACATTAATTTTATGGTGCTTTTTACTAATTATTAACTTCCTTCTTCTCTTGAGCCTGATACTTCAGTTCCACACCTCCTGTCAAAGAAAGGCATGATCTGAATTGCTGTGTGCTACATGCTCCCTTGTCATAACTTCCATTGTCCTACACCATGCCCTTGCGTAATGTCAGAATTCATTGCATGCTTTTCCACAGGCATTTTAAGACACACATGAACCTAACGAATTATGTTTTGCTAAAATGAATGAATGATTATTAATCCTGTGTTAAGTTGCAAAGAATAGAGGGACGCATTGGATCAAGGATCAAGGTAGAAATAGTCATTTAGTGTGTCCCTTTCTGAGTGATAGATGTTTTGCTTTGTGGGAGCTGTTTTGCTTCAGGTATTACAAAAATGATGTGGGTATTGTTATATTTTTCACATTGAAATTTCTTTGGATCAAACTTGCCACCATGACAACTTAGGCACAGCAGGATCATTTGCATTTTGCTTTGTTCTTTTTGCCATTCTACCTCTGTGTAGCTTAGGATACATGATAAGCAGCCCTTAAAAATGAATGAATCCTAATTATAATACTTATACATCCTCTTTCTTAATGGAGCGTGCAACATACGGGGTGGAGAGGGAGCACTCCTTGGAGAATAATGCTTAGACAATTATCAAGATAAGGCCTAATAGACTTCAGGGTCGTGATATATCTGGGAGGTTCAATTAATTATCCCATGTGACATCATTAATGATGCAACTGCAGCCTTTCTAATTAATACCTCCCAGAGATGGAAGGAAGATGTTTTGTTAACTGGCTCTTGCTAGCCAACTACTGATCGCTTCTTACTGAAAATTAAACCATCCGCTATTTATTCAGAATAAAATCACCCTATTAAAAAAAAAATCTATAGCCGTATGTTGGCACAGCAGACCCAACTGACAGAACTGAGAGACAGAAAAGCTTTTTATGCCAGATGGAAATGGAGGGAGTAATAGGCGAAGGAAAGCTTTTGGTGTCCAGAAACATAAATAACCAATCTTTGAAGTCTCAAAAGGTGGTGTATGTGAGAAAGTGAAAGGCCTTTGATGTCATGTTGACATTAAAAGCGATCTTTGAGACCTCTACATTTCAGACGTGTTGCTAAAGAGGTAGCAAGCTCAGCCCCAGTGGATGGGGAGCAGCTGGCGTTGCTCAACAATAACCTCCGTTAGCCAGTTATGGGGCACTACATGCTAAAGAAAGTCCCAAACATTACTCCACCACCACAATGCTAGTAACTACAGTGACTGTGTCCACACTAGCAAGCTGTAATTCTCCACTTGTGCAACTCCACCAGTGGTAGCAACATTGGAGACTGCAGTGTGGGCATGGTTTATGACTTTTTACCAGCATTTATAACAACTGACTAATTTAAAAAAAAATCAGATTGTAATAAACATCCCGTAAACAGTAGGTCTTGGCATTTTTTAAAAAAAAAATCCTTCTTTAAATGAGGTTTTTTTTCATTGGCGTTTTTCTGCTCATGTTTCTTTTTGTAGAGTTTTTTCAACAAGGGAGAAACAACCAGCTATACAACAACAAAGTAAAACTGCCTGTACACAAAGTGCTGTCAATGCATAAAATAAACAAACTGGGAAACAAAATAATAATGCTCGCTGACTTCTGTCAGTGACAGTGATCTTTAGAATAAAACTTTCAGACAGAAAAGTAATTTTGCAAGGGGATGGCATGGTTTTAATTGACGCCTGGACGGCAGACAGATTGTAATTACCTGAGTTGAAATTTAGGGCTCAATCCTACAACTTGCTGAGCACTCTCAACCCCTAAAGTCATCAAAAACCAGTTGCAGGTTTTGGCCATTAGCCAGAATAGCAGGATTCATTCTGATTTGACAGTTCAGGCTTCCACTAAGTCCTATATTCCACATTGATGCAGTAGCATGATTAAGGCTGGGGTTTTCAAAGGTAAGTAAAGGAGTTAGGCATTGACTTCCCTTCACTTCTAACAGGAGCCAGTCACCTAAAATCCTTAGATGCCTTAGATAATCCCAGCCTAAGGTTTTAATAGCACTACAGTTGGCCTCTCCAAAGATTTGTGTGATACTTGAACATACATTAAGGAACATGGGAAACAGAGATGTCTTAAAAGTCTGAATGGGATGAAAAAAATCCCAAGTCTTTTGCTTTGATTAATTAAAAGTCACTGTGAGAAGCCTGACATTTCATTCATCAATCAGCTGCATTCTTTGTCACAACTTAAATAAAACATTTTAATAACCAAAGAGGGAAAAATAATTTCCCTGGCTGCTATTCAGGAGGCCATTCCAAAAATCTCCCCTTAACCATGTTGGCTTTTTGTCAAAGAATAATTTATGTGGCATCTGACGGAGTCTTTCTACTTGTGCCACTCTCATATCTTGCCAGAAAGTCTGCCATCTCAGAATACACCCTGGTTGTATTTTTGTTAAATGCCAGTTGACATCACTTTTTCTTCCTCTTTGGAATTCGCAGCATCGACTAGAGCCCATCCACTCACCATCTATGTTGAATTTGTTTTTGTTGTTTTCCCGTTAGGTTTCACCAGCGGCACAGCAGATGCAGCCCACTCAGACAATACAGCCGCCTCAGCCCACTGGGGGTCGCCGGAGGAGGGTGGTGGATGAAGACCCAGACGAGAGGCGGCGGAAATTTCTGGAAAGGAATCGAGCAGCTGCCACACGCTGCAGACAGAAGAGGAAGGTCTGGGTGATGTCACTGGAAAAGAAAGCAGAAGAACTCACCCAGACAAATATGCAGCTTCAGGTGTGAGCTACTGTCTATATTCCCAAGACATAGAGCACTGTTTACATTCAAGGGCATTGGGTACACCACCAGCCCTTGTTGTCAGATGTGCTACCGCTGCACATTAGATTAATAATGAGAACTCAGACATAATTAAAGTTGACCAATCAAGATATACATTTGTGAATGAAAAACACATTTTAATTTCAGCAAAACCAGCCAGGAAAAGCTTGGGATTCAGAGGCTTTACTGGACTGAGTCATATATTTATTTATTTTTCTTGTCACTCTTTTTATTTTTTTTAAGTGACCATAACTCAGCTATAAAAGGCTCCTTCAGAAAAGGGTATGCAGCTAATCCTAATTCAAAGACAGTGGGACACGATTATAAATAGAATGGCCTGGTGGTAAGAAAAAGAAGGGAACAGAATGTAAATAAGTCTGAAAGCGATAAGTGGTCAAACTCCAGGTGGCAACAGCATCTACACCAAAGGCACCTTGATATTCTCTGGTTAAGGGCTACTCTTGCAGGTTGCCAGGAGTCAAAAGTCCATGCTCATTTACATAATTGCTTACTGCTGCCCTCATTTTAAATATGGAGGCATGGCTTATCTTAAGCAGAGTAGACTCTGCTCTGAAACAGTTGTAACTCTTCACACTGGGACTCATCCCATCCTTAGCAGCAATGGCACATTCTAGAATCTAGATGAGAGCAGCCACGTATTGTATTGTGGGACTCAGAGAGCCATATTTGGTCTGTGGACCATGTTTTGGCCTCCACTCCCTTCCTCTGGCTTCTAATGTATTTGTAGAATGTTTTCTTGTTACCCTTTACGTCTATAGCTAGTTTATCTCATTTTGCGCCTTAGCCTTTCTTTCCGTGTTTCCTTTGCATCAGGTTAGTTTGCAAAGGAAAGTGCACAGTCTAAATCTTAAACCTTATTAGACTAGGCAGTATTTCAATCAAGCAGTTTTTCTCACCCCACTGGATGTTGCAGGTAGATTATAGTTCTTAATACTCAGGCTGCCCCTTTAAGCCTGGGACCAGTCTCCTCAGTTCAAGTTTTTGTCTTCCCAGCTTTCTTGTTGCTTCCAGTGCAGATGGGTGAGAAGAAAGGCAAAGCATGATACCACTATCACCTATTTTATATCCTCAGTCCAGCTACCTGAAAACACACTAGCCCCAACATGTCCTGGTGGACTTTCCTGAGTCACAGAGTTAAATAATCCCCCATTGCGTGATGCTTGCACAGCCCTCTTACAGCATTGTAAATCCCTTGATTACAACTCTCCTGCCGATTAAGGGTCATTTAACACCTCCTGGGAGTGAGTGACCTCCTTTGTTGTCACTGGAAAAGTAGGAGTGGAGACCCTAAAACTCACAACATATTTCTGTATCATACAGCAAAATCTCATAATTTCACACACACTAATGATATACATATTTTGACAGAGCAGTGAGTTTCAGCAGATCATGACCTTTCATATGATATCTTACATGGCATGTTTTGTATGAAATATATCATAATTATATGACAGGTGAATATGGGTATTCTGGGGTGCTGTTTGAGTTAGAGTGCCACACACCTATTAAGTCACATTCAGTTTATGTCCTAATACTTCCAGTTCTTCCTGTTTATTCCTCATACACTTTGCATTTATGTATAGACATCATTGCAATCTGTCACCATAATCCCAAAATGGTCAAAAATGTTTTCTTAGTTCTGAATGCAGTGAAGTGTTTCAGAATTGTTTTCAGGTTCTTAGATTAGAAACTTTGCAAGGCTGTTATATTGGATATGACCACTGGAAGATCCCCTATTCTAGGGTGAGCGTCCCATAGCTGGCTATTCCAGGATTAGGAACATTTTGTATCAGCAAAGCAGCAGAAAGGAGCCACAATGTTGCCAAAGATCAGAATCTTGTGTCGCCAGCAATGTTTGGTTTTGAAAAGTAAAGAAGAATTGGGGTGGGAGTGTTCTTAGTTTTTGTATATTTTAATAAATTAATAGACCTTTTGGTATAGATGTAAAGAAAGGAAACCCCTTTTTCTTCCTAACTATATACCCTGTTTCTACTACTTATGTGGTGTTTTTCATGCATGTGTGAAAGAGAGAAATCCATAGAAATCTCCTTGGATGTACCAATGGCTTTTCAATCATTCTCTATAACAGGAGTGGGCAAATATGGCCTGTAGGCTGGATCCAGCCCCTCAGGGCTTTGGATCCGTCCTGCAGGATTGCCCCCTGTGGCACCGCACACCCCGCGCCACTGTCAGAAGCGGCTGGCACTACGTCCCTATGGCTCCCGGGTGGAGGGGCAGAGGGATCCATGCGTTGCCCTTGCCTCCAGGCACCCCCCCCACAGCTCCCATTGGCTGGGAACGAAGACCTCTACTCCTCCTCTCCCAGGGGCCACAGTGCTTCCTGGAGCGGCGCAGGGCCGGGGACAGGGCAGACATGCATGGAGCCTGCCCTGGCCCCAGTGCGGGCCTCTACCACCCTGGAGCTGCTTTAGGTAAGCAGTGCTGGGCTGGAGTCCGAACTCCTCCTTCACCCTACCCCCAACTCCCTGCTCTGAGCTCCCTGCTGCATCCTGCACCCCTGTGCACCCCAACCCCCAGCCATGAGCCCCCACTGCATCCCACATACACCCTGCACCCCAACCCCCTGCCCTGAGCCCCCTCCCACAGTTCACAGCCCTTCCCTGAGCCCCCTCCTGCACTCCACACCCCTCCTGCACACCAACCTCCTTCCGTGAACCCCCTCATAAACCCCTCACCCCTCCTCTGCCCCAATCCCTTGCCCTGAGCCCCTTCCTGGACACCACACCCCCTCCCATACCTCACACTCCGTCCTGCACCCAACCCCCTGCCCCAGCCTTGCATACAATTTCCCCACCCAGTTGTGACCATCAGCCCAGAAAGTTTGCCTACTCCTGCTCTATAATCACCAGCTGGTAGAGATCGATGTAAGTGGAAGTTTCTGAAGATAAATTGGACAATAATTAAAAAACAAATGGCGGGGGAGTATGTGAAATCAGACTGTCCAAGGAGTTGTTAAATTTACAGACACAACCTCAGTCAAAATTGGGATTAGAACAGATGAGGTAGGAGCAATTCTCAGACAAACCCAAACTCCTTTAATTTTAAGAATGAACCAATCCCTGCACTCAGGAAATTAAGAAAACAAGGTTTCACTACTTGTTCAATTTTAAATAGTTGTTTTGTGGCAAACTAATCCTGTTTATACCAAAAGGCATTTTGACCATATAGTATGACAAATTACGTTATATAAATTTACCGATTAAAATGCAGTTGTTGGAAAATCACTGAAATATGTGTTTACTATATATTACTGTATTTGTATGTCTGTGATTATTGAGGGGGCTCAGGATAAGTGAGTCTAACATTCTGTGGATGAGGGAACTATGGTGTACAGTGAAACTGCAGGGACGAGTAATAATTTATACAAATCACGATGGTCCACCCATACAATCTAATGGATCTTTTCCCTCTCTGATTCTGTATATGATTCTATAAGCCTTACCCATAATAATGAAGAGTCCAGATTTATAAGCAAGATAAGATTACCGTATTTTTTTAAAAAGGCAAAATGACATATTTTAGATCAAAGAAAAATCTGAAGCAAGGATTTTTTTAAACTAAAAATGTCTTTGTTAAGATTGTTGTAATTAACATTTGTGTTATTTTCCATTATACCAAGCAAAAGTATACACACATAAATGTACTTATTTCAGATCTACAGCATTGTGTATACAACATACAGTAAATTGACAATAATGGTGCTTAAATAATACTACTGTTATGACACAAACAGTAAATGCAACCAGACGCAAGACTAGTACACTAGGTTGCAATAGCTCAAGTTGATGGAGCTACTCCAGATTGGCACTGATGTACAGAAGGAATTTGTCCCAAAGCTAATGTGTAAAAGAATTCTCATACAGTGGGCCAAATTCGGTGCAGAGATCAATCCTACGCAGCTCAGTTTTCTTAGTTACAGTGACAGGAGAAGTCTCACTTGTTTGTTAACTTTTTACCACTGTCGTAAGTAAAGGTCTCTTTTTCTTTTTCCCTAGAATGAAGTTTCCATGTTGAAAAATGAGGTAGCACAGCTGAAACAGTTATTGTTAACACATAAAGACTGTCCAATAACAGCCATGCAGAAAGAGTCGCAAGGATATATAAGTAAGTAACTGGTGTATTTCCATGGTCTACAGTCATTCATAAGAACAGCAATGAAAGGTACCAGGCCCTTCCTCCACCCATTCAGTACTTTCATTTAACCCATTCTTTCTGAACATCATAGAATTAAGGTTTAAAATGAAATATCTGGGAGGTGAGCGGATACATTTAAAGGAGCATTCTTTGGGTATGTTTACACTACGGGATTATTCCGATTTTACATAAAACAGTTTTGTAAAACAGATTGTATAAAATCGAGTGCACGCAGTCACACTAAGCACATTAATTCGGCGGTGTGCGTCCATGTACCGAGGCTAGCGTCAATTTCTGGAGTGTTGCGCTGTGGGTAGCTATCCTGTAGCTATCCCATAGTTCCCACAGTCTCCTCCGTCCATTGGAATTCTGGATTGAGATCCCAATGCAAAAACAGTGTCGCAGGTGATTCTGGGTAAATGTCGTCATTCAATCCTTCCTCCGTGAAAGCAACGGCAGACAATCATTTCCCACCCTTTTTCCCTGGATTGCCCTGGCAGATACCATAGCATGGCAACCATGGAGCCCGTTTTGCCTTTTGTCACTGTCACTGTATGTGACTGGATGCTGCTGACAGACGTGGTACTGCAGTGCTACACAGCAGCATTCATTTGCCTTTGCAAGGTAGCAGAGATGGTTACCATCCCTGTTGCATCATCTGCCATGCCATTGTAAATTGGCGATGAGATGACGGTTATTGCTGCTGTCATGGGTGCCCCTGGCTGGCCTTGCTGAGGTCGGCTGGGGGCGCATGGACAAAAATGGGAATGACTCCCCAGGTCATTCCCTTCTTTATGTTTTGTCTAAAAAATAGAGTCAGTCCTGCCTAGAAATGCAAAGCGTACTAGAGAACCAGAAGCACAGCCGCTCCGTGTCAAGCCCCAGAATCTGTAGAAATGATGAGCTGCATGCCATTCTAGAGGTGCCTCTGCACAACCTCACCGTTGCTTCCCTCCTTCCCCAACCCTCCTGGGCTACTGTGGCAGTGTCCTCCATTTGTGTGATGAAGTATAAAGAAGCTGGAATAAGAATCACTGGCTTTTCAGTGAAGATAAAATGAGGGAGGAAGCCAGCCTGCTATGAATAGTTCAGGCAGGACATTAAAGGGTGGCGAGGGAGAGGAGTCCAGCCTCCCCCTGCTATGATAGTTACGTAGTACAGAATCTTTCTTTAGACATGAAGGGAGGGGGCTGATAGAGCTCAGCCTCCAGTTGCTATGATGAAGACAGTTACTAGCCGTTCTACCATCTGCCGGGATGACCGGGAGTCATTCCCATTTTACCCAGCGCCCCGCCGACCTCTCCGAGGCCAGCCAGGAGCACTCACGGGCTGATGATGAAGACGATATCGGTCAATATTGTACCATCTGCCACCGGAAAGAGAATGCTGGTGTTCAGCGCTGCAGCACCCCGTCGACCAGCAGCATGCAGTAGACATAGGGTGACATTGAAAAAGGGAGAAACGTTTTTTCCCCTTTTCTTTTCGGGGGGGGGAAGGGTGTAAATTGACGACATATACCCTGAAACCCCGGAAAATGTTTTGACCCTTCAGCCATTGGAGCTCAGCCAAAATGCAAATGCTTTTCGGAGACTGCGGGACTGTGTGGATAGCTGGAGTCCTCAGTACCCAACCTTCTCCCTCATGAGCGTCCCATTTGATTCTTTGGCTTCCGTTACGCTTGTACACAGCACTGTGTCTGTGGCTCTGTCTATCATAGCCTGGAGATTTTTCCAATGTGCTTATGTCATTTCACTCTTCTGTAAGGAGACTCTGATGGAACAGATTTGTCTCCCCATATCAGCAATCACCACTTTCCAGTATTCGCTGGTACGTCTATGTGGAGCTCTTTTGGATTTTGGACTGCATCACCACCCGTGCTATACAGAGTCCCCGCTGGGCAAACAGGAAGAGAAATTCAAAAGTTCGTGGGCTTTTCCTGTCTAAACCTGGCCAGTTCATCCGAGTTCAGATTGCTTTCCAGAGCGGTCACAATGGTGCACTGTGGGATACCACCCGGAGGCCAATACCGTCGATTTGCGGCCACACTAACCCTAATCCAACATGGCAATACCAATTTCAGCGCTACTCCTCTCATTGGGGAGGAGTACAGAACCTGGTTTAAAGAGCCCTTTATATTGATATAAAGGGCCTCATTGTGTGGACAGGTGCAGGGTTAAATCTGTTTAACGCTGCTAAATTCGGTTTAAACGCGTAATGTAGACCAGGCCTTACAACTGTTACGAACCCTAATCCTGCAATTGAGTGCTTAAAGGCAAACTACTGCATTTGCCAAGAGACTGACTTCCACTGGATTGGGGCTGTATGTTTTAATGATTAATAATTTGTAAAATACAGGGCCGCCCAGAAGGGGGGACAAGTGGGGCAATTTGCTCCAAGCCCCACAGGGGCCCCGCAAGCTGCTCCGGGTTTTCGGCAGCACTTCCGCGGCGGGCCCTTCACTTGCTCTGGGTCTTTGGCGGCGGGACCTTCAGTGCAGTGAAAGACTTGGAGCGAGTGAAGGACCCGCTGCTGAAGTGCTGCCCGGTGAGTACAAGCGCCGGAGAGGGGGGAAAAAAGCCGCAATCAGCGGCACTTACTTAGGCTGCTCTACTGCCGCCACTTCATTCTTTGATGGCAATTTGGCGGTGGGTTCTTCCCTCCAAGAGGGACCGGCTGCTGAATTGCTGCCAAAAACCCGGCCCTGCCCCAGGCCCCCTGAATCCTCTGGGTGACCCTGGTAAAATAAAGTTTTGTGTTTACAAGACCCCAACCAAAAATGGCATGATGTGGTTCAAACATAAAATAAAACTAGTCCCTACGCCACAGTGCTTGAAGCAATGGCACTGCGCCTGCAATGAGATGCACAGATAGACACTTGCTTCCCTGAAGAGGAGCCCCAGTGAACTCAATTCTCCATTCTGACAAATGTATGATAGGCAATAATGTACTTAACATGTACTTTGGTAAGTGGTGTCATGGTGGAACCCAAAAGAGTCTAATCATAGAAAAAAAAAAAATAAGCAGGAAAAAATTACAAACATTTTCCTCCAACGAAAATGGTACCATACTCTGAACTTGGTATGTCTGAGGTACACAATCTCTTCTTTAATATGCATCTGTCATTAAAAAAGAAAAAGTTAATGAAGATACTGTAGCTAACTAGAGAGAGAAACAATCCAAGTGGACATACTGCACAGGTAGGAACAGGTGTTCTGCTGTGCTGAGTTTCTGCTCGGCATAGCAGAGGGAGATTGCTATACTGCCCTGCTTCTCTGCCTGGCTCCAGAATAGGTTAGAGCAGCCTGAGAGCTGTTCTAATGTTTGCAAAATGGCAATATTCCCCTAAAGCAACAAACAGCCAGAGTTCAGTGTGCTCCAGTTGTATCCCCAACATGCGCACACACACACACACTCACCCCTTCCCTCTCACCCCCACACTGGTGTCTCCAGAAAGGGTTGCATAGGCGTCAGCTGTGTCAGCTCTGTACCCTTTGGGAGTTTCTTTACATTAGGAGAATTATCAATATGGGAAATAGGGCCAGATTCCATCCCCGCTGCACCAAAGTGAATAAGGCCTAGTATCAGTATTAGTTCTAAGGACAATGGGATTTCATTATCTTTACTACTGAGTCTTGCTTATATTAACATTTCTGTGCTGCATTGCATTGTAATGCATATTTCAATCCCCTCTGATGCAATAAATAAAGCATTTAAGCACCCAGTTACCAACTCTCATAATTCTAATCACAAGTCTTGTCGTATTTGGCCTTTAAGGAAAAGTCCCAGCTCCTAGAGTCAGGTTATTACATGACTCTCATTTTTAAAAGGGAGTACGTTTCTAGCCCTCATGGAGAAAAGCTTGAAAATGTGAACCTTAAAGAGTCTAAAAACTTCAAAGGCAAATAAAACAAAAAAGCCTCCATATCTACTATTGTTAAAATCTCGTGATTTTGAATGATTGGAGTTGGCAGGACTGCATCCTTGGTGGTCCATCTTCTATTTAATAGTACTGCAATACTGTACACATCATTTCAGTGTGTGTTCTTTTTTCCCCAGGTCCTGAGAGTAGTCCTCCTGCAAGCCCCGTCCCAGCTTGCTCACAACAGCAAGTCATCCAGCATAATACCATTACAACTTCCTCTTCCGTCAGCGATGTCGTAGGAAGCTCCACCCTCAGTCAGCTTGCCAGTCATAGAACAGACATGAACCCAATTCTTTAAAACGGATTGGTCAGAAACTGCTATGGGAGAGTGGTAGCGTAATCGAATGTCCTTTCTGTTAAGGACATTTTCAACACTAACTCAGCCTGGAAGACTCCTCAGTCCTTGGAAGACTCCGGCTTTCATTTTTATAGTTATTAAAATATGCCTTTTATACTTAGTTACAAAAAGGGAGTTATGCAATTAATATGCTATCAGCTTGGGAAATGCTTTGGTGCTTTCTCCAATTTTTTGGTACCAGTTACTTGTTTATAAACGGAAATGTTTCTGTACATAGTTGTGTTTCCTTCTTACCAGTCTTGCCCGAGGCCTCAAAATCATGGAGTTTTGTTAAATGGCAGCTTCTTAGCCAAAGTCACACATAAGTAACTAGGAATAATTAGGCTATATAGATATTCAGGGAGTCTGGTGATAGCACATGAGAAAGCGAGTTAGCTTTGCAATATCATCAGAACCCCACTATGTATTCAGAACCTCTTTCAGAGAAAAGAAGGGTTTTATAATACATGGATATCAGAACAAATTCAAACCCAGGTAATATGCCCTCTTGTGTTGCTTTCCTCTTTCATTTCCCTATTGTCCCTCTTCTACTTAAATTCTCTCTTTTGTCCTTCAATTGTCCTTGCATCTTCCCTCTCTAAACTCTGTGGCTCTTTCTCCTTCACGCTCCCCCCGTCTTCGCATTTCAAGTCTCTCTTCTTTTTTCTTCTGAGAATACTAATGAAGAAGAAAAGACTTCATACCCAACCAATATTCCCCTCCCACTTCCCTATGGAAAAAAACCTGTTGGCATGGTCACTGCTTTCAATAGCCCTTCACCCACAGCTGGGCTGCACTGAACTTTTGCTTTTTAAAAAAAGAAATATGCAGGAGTTTAATGCTCCTGATTTAGTGTTTTAATAAACAGTGAAAGTAGTTTAGCCCTAGGTGATGCATGATTGAAAGCCAGCTGTGCTGGTGCTAGGGGGAAGGAGCCTTGCACGCTTCTGTTGTAAATGTCCATGGCAGAGTACAAGGATAGCAAATCATACCTGTTTATTACAACGGGTTTTTTACACTGCCAACTGTTAATGTAGAAAAGCCATGTAGTATATAATAATTCAGAAAGGTTCTAGTCACTAAATCAGTGACATTGTTTCATCATCAGCTGCTAATAGCCTAAGATTTATATTTCATTTATAGCCCATTAAATCAGTTTGACCAGTGAGGAATAGGTTACTGTTAACTACCAGGAAAAGACCAGTTCTTCACAGCTGATCTTTTAAACATATGTGGGACGGATCCTTAGCTGGCATTGATCAGTGTAGCTCCATTCATGTAAATGATGCTATTATGCTAATTTAACTAGCTGAGGCTCAGTCCCAGTATGACATTAAAGCACTTTTTAGCTGCTGTATGCTCCAAGAATGCTGTAAAGCCTGCTATATGCTGTGGATGAAATTTACCCTATGCGGAAGGCCAAGAAAAGGCCGAGGCACTTTTAACAGTCTAATTAAGCCCAATTTTAAATGCTTAGACCTTGTAGGCCTTGTACTGGCCCTCTGCACAGAGGTGACTTTTATCCTGAGATAGTACCAGTCACATATGGGAAATCAACTATTAAGAGCACTGTAGATAACAGCCAGTTAGTTATATTAGCAGCAAAGAATCCTGTGGCACCTTATAGACTATCACGTTTTGGAGCATGAGTTTTTGTGGGTGAATACCCACTTCGCTGGATGAAAGCTCATGCTCCAAAATGTCTGTCAGTCTATAAGGTGCCACAGGATCCTTTGCTGCTTTTACAGATCCAGACTAACATGGCTACCCCTCTGATACTTAGTTATATTATTTTTCAGTATGTTTGGACCTGATTCTGCTCCCACTGAAATCAGTGGCAAAAATCCCATTGACTTCAATCAGAGCAGGACCAGGCTCTTACTCTGTTGTGATAAACGTTTGTGACTGCATTTTATAAAAAACAAATGCTAATTAACGTTACTCCTGGCAAATACTCTACTGATAAACACTCTTCATTCTCAAGCTGAGTTGTTTTCCTCAAAGGTCATTTCATTGTTTTCAGAGGAATAATAGTTTTTTAAAAGGTGTTTTTTATTTAAAGAAACAACCAAATAAATGAAGGCCTTTCCCCTCCCCCCCCATGAAGCACTGTAGTGATTAGAGCCCATTGTGGAAGGGAAAGCAATCTCTAAGGATCATGAATCATCATTTCTGAATTAGTTTTTATCTTGGTAACTCAGTTAACTTTTTATCAGTATTCTTTAACAACTCTCTTTCCATTTATGCAAATATTTTTGGAAGAAGAATTTTGAGTGTACAGTATAAATCATGACTTGATTATATAGTCTAAGAACCAAAACAATTAAGAAAAAAACAAATATAAAGGATTTTCTATTATATTTTAGCAAACATATACTTTTTAAATGTTTTAAATATTGAATCTGTAATTCATTTTTTAAATCCAATTGTAATGGTTTTGCTTCTTCATTGCTACTAGGGAAACTTTTGTTCAAATATACAGCTTTAAACATAAAGTTCCAGTTGAAGCTCCATTATAAAAAACAGGAGGTATTATCGGTCCAAATTTCATGCCTCACCATCAATCCCTGCCCACAAAAATGCCATCATAGTGTTAATTTAGTTTTATCTTTTTTTTTTGCATGGATAGCACTTAAATACATTATAAAAGACCTGTTGATAATATTAGAAACACAAATGAGCTACACTGCACTAGAATTAAGATTTGGTTTTACTTTTGTTCAGACTCAGCTGAAATATTTAGCTGTTAAACTGAAAGCCTCTACAGTAAAAAAAAAAAAAAAAAAAATCTTGCCTGAGTTTTATTAAATCCAGCAACTTGACAGTTTGGCTGATGTGTATTATATATAGCTCAATTATGTCTTTTTTTAATGCTAACTGGGCAAGCCAACCATGCATTTGCCTAAATGTGTAATTATAATTAACTGTCTCCTCGCTATATTATTGGCCTATAGGTATAATTGTTATTAGTGATGTGGAAATAAGTAAAGGATGAAAGCTATTTGCTATTGCTTGTTGTAACTCTTAAGTGCAAGATTCACAGGCAAAAACAACATGCAGCATATTGATATTAGGTATATCAGTAAGAGGACCAACCATACTGCCTATCTTTCATTGCTAAACAAATGAGCTTCCATCATGCTTAAAATATACTTGCTTTTTGGAGGACTGACTCTGTGGCCTTTATTTGGGCAAGTAGTCCTTACAAGTCATCTCACTGGAGACTTTGATGTGTAAGAGCTGCAGGAACGGGGCCTATGTCTTCTCCGGACAACATCTCCTGTTTAGCAGAAGCAGCTTGTTTTTAAGTTCTGGTATTCTAAATCCATTTTCTGTGCTGTTTCATGTAAGGATAAATTCTAGTTTTCCCTGGGCTACTACTGGAGACTGATATGTGCTACACCTGTCTTTCTTCAACCTATTGCAGCTGTCATCAAAGTCACTGCCAGTGAGCTAAATGGCTCCCCAGCCTTATTTCATGGGAGTTAACAGTACAGATGGATTATCCTGGCCACGTTTCTCATTCAAAATGAAGCATCCACATGTTAAACATTTCTATGTACAGCATCACTCACTGTGTGACATTGAAAGAGAGTATGTTGGAAATCCCAGCGATGGATGAATGCAATACTTTCCCAAAAGTGCTGTGTTGTGATTCAAACATTTCGTCCCTCAAGTCAATTTATGCAAGCCATATTCATAACACTGCCTGTGGGAGACAACTAGTTTGTGTGCTATCATGTTGTGTTTCTAGGACAATGAGGAGGAGGAGGATGTAGAGAATTTCTTGCTGTTTGGAGTTAATTCATGCAGTATAACTAAATGTATGCAGCCCATGTTCTGAATAGTGGAAAGTCAATGATTCAATTTCAGGTGATTACTTGCCTCAGTATATATGGATTTTAGCATGTTAACTGATCTTGTCCTGTTAACTAACAAAACCAGCTGTAACTGTTGTCAAAAACCTGTCTTTGGGGGGATTTGTATTTTTTTAAGCAACAATATTAAGTGTTTGAAACAACCTTTTAGTTAGCATAGAGTGTGCTTTTTAGCAGCTAACAACACATTTTTTTAAAAAAAAGTATATAGTGAATTTATGAAAATTCATGAGGACCAAAGCAAAACTTAAACAGGAATCTATTAATGTAGTATTCACATAGAATTTTATAAAGTATTTATTAATAAATGTTATTTTAACACATTCCATTTGAACAGTATTCTTGTATGGAATCTGGTTTTTTTTTTAAAGTTACAATATTAGTTTTGCAATAAACTACTCTAGGTGTGTGTGTATCGTAATCTTTTAGGGTCTCGAGCGGAAGTCGTCCATCTAAGATGGAAAGGTTTGCTGAGGTCTATTGTACAGAAATTCCTAGGATTAATTGTTTTCTTTAAAGCAGCATTTGCTTTTTGTAACAACAAAAGTTATGAACTTACATTTGTTTCCTCTTTTTTTGAAAATGCTGTTCTCTCATTTTAGAAAGCACAGGTAAGCTAAAGGGAAATAATACATAAAACTGGAAAGCCTGTCTTTACTAGGATGATTATATATATATCACCAATGGAGATCTAATGCCATTCTTGCTTCTTTTCTAATATTACATAGTGAGTTGCACTATACTGCCTTACCATTTCCTCTTCTGTCTTTTACTAAGCAGTATTGAGTAGCTTAGTGTAGACCATTGAAGCTCCATTATATATCAGATAAAATTATTGGAGGGGGAAGAAAAACTATTTTAATTTGTATAAATAAAAACTGAACAGTGCCTATAAAACAAAACCAGTTACGACTAATTAATATCTCAGTTCTACATTTCAGTTATTTATATTATTTTACAATTGCACTTTAGCTCTCGCTCTCTCTTTCTCGCTCTCCCTTATTGAATCATTTAAACGTTTGCACCAGATACATTTATATGCTTTCCCTGTTGGCATATCTACCGTTTGTCAGACCCACCCAAATGGAGGACGGCTAAGAGAAGCTGAGTGCAGCCAATCTGCAATATGACTTAGACTTTACACCTTCTTCATGATGGCATATAAATGTTTTATTATGCAAAGTAGGTGAGGCAGCATCAAAGATATATTTACATATAGTTTATCTCGTCCTGAGAATCAAAGTGTCCTGTATACTGTATGGCAGGAGACTGGCTCTTTTGTGCATTATACTGCCCTTTGACTGTTGTCCAGCCCATGGTAGCTATATTGAGCTGCAGCGACAACAATGGCCATACAATGTGCTTGAATTTTAAGTCCATAAAATAGAATGTTGCCCCGTAACTTAATAGGGGACAGCACCTTTAAAATAAAAAAAAGACTAAAACCTAAGAACAAACAAAAGGAATAAAAATCTCCCTTGGAAAAAATCTCATTCATCTGAAGTAGTCACCAAAGATGATAACATTTGTGTTCACGTGTGACTGCTTCCTACTGCTTGTGGTTATCTGGTTTTTATCACCAGCTTTATGCTTGGAGCTAAATTGCTTCACAGGGCTTGTTTTCTTTTCTGTGAGTCTTCCATACCTTTCAAAACTACTTTTCAGCAAACTTTAAAGACAATGTAAGGCCGAAATGTCAGTGTGGGCTAAAAGATTAATTCTCTACATGGGAAGTCCAATCCCTTTCCAAAGTTTTCCTTGGCTAGGAATCAATAATTATGATCAGTTGTAGTTAGACCAATGTGTAATATCTGGTATACAGGATCTGTAGGCCCTGTCTTAATGCAAGCTAAACATTGCTTATGTTAAGTTTCATGATGTGGAACCATTTCAAAACCTTTGTATTATTTTATAATGTCGCGTTGGCCTTTTGTCACATCTCTAAACAAAATATTATCCTCTGAGTCTGCTTCACACATTGAAAATTGTAGCTTTCCAGCAATTGCAAGAAAAATAACAAGAAAAGGGGAAAACCAGTGTTGATAGTAAAGGGAAATTTTGAGGGGAAATGGATTTTCCATCCCTCTCTCCCTGGAGCCTGCTAAAAGATCCCTGGCAGGGACAACTTTTACCACAGCTCAGAAAGATACTTCTGAAAGGCATACCATTTCTGCAGCCCTTCCTCAGGCAAAATTCAGTGATTTTGATTGCCTGAGTAAGAACTTCAGGATTGGGACCTGGGTATTTCCCAATCCATATTCATAGGCTTCCCCTCCATATATTGCTCAATTTAAACACTGATCAGTTGCTCCTTTTAAATATAGTTTCTGTACAGGAACATTGATTTTTAAAGAAACTTTTAGCACTGCTTGGAGTAAGCCTAAACTATGGAAGTCTATAGATATATATTAAAAAAAAAAAAAAAAGGTGCTGTCACTTTAAGTTTTGGGCTTGAGGTTGTTTGTATTGTACTAAAGGTTTTGTGTTTGTTTTATTCTGTAAAGTAACCACCTTCCTCACTGGAAGGAGAGAAATTTTTTTTTTTTTTTTTGGTACATAAGTGTAAATACGTGCTGCGGCATTTAATATGTTTAATTTTATGTTACGCTTTTTGTTGCGTCCTGAACACATTTATTGTTACAAATAGACAATGCGTTCATTGAAGCTGTTCAACTAGTTCAGATTTTTACATCTCTTTCTAGCTAGAAGAGACAAGATTTTGTGCATTTGTACAAATGTTAATATCACTGCAATTCCAATATAATAAAGCACTCAAATGCAAACACTGCCTCGAGTGTTGCTGCATCCATTTGTATGAGCGAGGAAGGCAATGGGTGGTGGGGGTGACAGCGTGGGAGGCATCAGAAGATAACCTGCCTGAAAATAGGCTAAACTGGTCAGCAGAGCATTTATTTCTTACCTTTCTCAGCGTGGAGCTATTGAAGGATGCAAGTCTGCAACATGCTGAGCCCCTCATCATTTACTGACGTCAGTGGAAGAAATTAATCCCTGTGGAGAGGCCCAGCATAAGTCTGACATTGCATGTAAGCCCTGTGTGGGATTCAAGTGCTGAACAGCTGCATGCTGGGCCTCTACACAGAGGTGAATTTCACCCAATGATGAGGAGGGCACCCAGGACCTTGTAGGATCAAGTCTTAGGGTTGAATTTTTGTCCTGTGCAGAGGGCCTACCCTCAGCCTCAAAAAGTATGGCTACACAGCAAAGAAAAACCTGTGGCTAGCCCATAGACATTGGGAACCACCCATGTTTCAGGGTCCTAGAGCCCAGACATCTACACAGTAATGAAACAGTCCTCCAACCCAAACCCAGGGAGCCCAAGTCAGCTGGCACAGGCCAGCCACAGGAGTCTGGCTGCTGTGTAGATGGACCCAAAGTGTTTCTAGACCTTACATGAGCCTTCTGTAATTCACGGGGTGAATTTCTCCTGAATTACTATGTATGCTCCTTATCCCAGCAGAATTGTACGAGCTGCCTCTACTTTTCCTTGTCAGTAAATTGTTTATATCTGAACCATTTGAAGTTAGGGTTAGCCTGCCTCTGCAGCAGCAAACCCAGCTTCAGGGGAATTCCTATGCTTGCCTGGCAATAACTCCAGTAAGAAATGAGCTTGAGAAAGCTCTTTCAAGAGCTGAATGGCTGAAAAGACTTTGCTTACAGTCCTCTTGCTGTATCTCAAAGTCAGCAGGTAGTTCTAACTCTGGGAGCCAACCCCACTATTCATGCACAAGGTGCCTCCTCCCCCTGTGTAGGATCAGTCACAAGTGCAGTCTCTCTCCCCCTCTCTCTCTCTTTCCAAAGGTTGATACCAGCAATGCCAGCCACCCCAAAAAGGGACATGGAGATGTTGGGGCCATGCAGCACACCTCTACACACTTTGCAATGGCATTCAGAGTTCACTGACTATGCTCTCTCTTTAGGGATGACACAATGGCTGTGCTGCCCAGAAACTCAGAGGCACAATGGCTCTTGGAGCTCCTAGCAAGGCAGGACTGTTCTGCACTGACCCCAAAGCAGGGTGCCACAGTTTAGCCCCTGCCTGTCCAGCAAGACTGCAATGTTTAGTGCCCAAATTACTAAAAAGCAGGGTCATACCTTTAAAAATAGCTGGCCTCTCATGAAGACACATCACAAGAGTTACTGTCAGTGTGATTATATTTACACCTGACAACATGAGCTAGGAGACGTACTTATTGCAAGGAATTGCAGTCCTAGACAGCCCAATCCTTGGTTTCTTTCAAAGAACCAAAACCAGATTGTGTTGTATTCATTCCTGTTCTGCACTAGACACTGTTATGATTCATCTCTCAATGTTACGCCATGCAACATACAGCTAATAAAAAGTTACACTTTTTTAAAAAAAATCTCAATATTGCTTGCACCTTCCTTGATCCAGGGGGCAGCTGACCCCCAAGCCGACTCTAAGTGCAAACTGGATTAGCCACAGGCTGCTCTAATTTACAGCAGCTGATCCCTAGAGATTGTTCCACCAGCCAAAGATTGATACATCCCACTGTACTCTGCTTCAGTCCCATCTGCCTCTCAATACACCTCTGCCTGTGCCAGTACACTAGGGTGACCAGATGTCCTGATTTTATTGAGAGAATCCCGATTTTCAGGTCTTTTTCTTATAGGCTCCTATTACCCCCCCCCACCCCCACCCGCTGGCCTGATTTTTCACATTTGCTGTCTGGTCACCCTACAGTACACCCCTCTTGTCCTCAGCTGCTGATTAAAATGACTTTAAGTCCCACTGTTCATTTAAATGTTAGGAAGGCCTAGGGTCTGGAACTAGGGTGTGGGGGTGCTGCTGCACCCTCTGGCTTGAAGTGGTTTCCATCATATAGAGGATTTACAGTTTGGTTCAATGGCTCTTGGCACCCCCACTATACAAATTGTACCAGCACCCCTCTGGGAAGGTATTCAGTACAGTACAACATAAAGGACTAACTATATTGTATGCAGTTGCTAACTGCAGTATTAATGGAGCAACATGCCATTTGACTTCAAGAGACCCAAGACCAGTGATGAATGATTATAGACCAGAGTAGGAGGAGGCAATAAGTTGATCACAATATACCCAAATGAATGTCCACAAATCTGGGAGTTTAAATTTGAAGAAGACAGAAACTTAGGAAGGGAAGAGTTGGGACACTGGATCTGGAAGTAAATGGGGCCAAAAGTTGCTAAGATGCAATTGCATCTTCCATAGAAAATTCTGATGTAATGATGAGCGGCATGAAAAAAATACCATTAAAAGAAAAATAACAAAATGGGTTATACACTGCAAATTCATGGACTCAACAGAAATGGAGTAGAGTGCAGGACAAGGTGACTGTAAGCTACCAACCACTGAGCAGGATAAATGACCTGGGCATGCTAATGGAAAGAAACCTGCAACTACCAGTTCACGGTCTAGCACCATTAGAAAAGTAAACTATATTAAGTTGCAAAAAATAGAGGAGAAGCAAGGGGAAATCACCATGGCATTGTCCAAAAGGGCTGAGAGCCCAGTCCTGGGCTGTGGTACATGATTTTGGATGTCACACTACAGGATGAATGAGAAAAGTTACAGGGAAAAAACAACAATCCAACAAAGCTCGGTGTTTATAGCCACACTCGTTTAGAAAAGTTAGGCTTATAGGTCTTACATTGCATGTGATGATATGAACAGCATAAGTCTGAGGTGTGGTCAGATGCAAAGCTATCACAGGAGAATGAGAGGGTATGAGCTAAAGCTAAGGCCTTGTCTACATAAGTAGTATCCATTTAGCTAAATGAGATTAGAAACTGATTTAGTTAAATCAGTACAAACCCTTTTGTGTGGCCATGCCTGAAATCAGGTTAAAGATGCCTTGTAGCAATTTGGCTTAAGGTTCTAGGCCAATTAGTTAAATCTGTCCAACTTGTGGGTGTAGAAATGGCCTCAGAAAGCAGGCAACACCGGATGAATTTCTGTGCACAAGGCCAGAATCTCTGCAGCAAGGCAGACCCATTTTGCTGCTCAGTAGGCACAAAAGGACTAGCAAGCAAACATCCCCCCTGGCTGGCAATTCCTCCAGCATGGGGGAACCACCCCCTCCCTGACAGAACGGGTATAGGTCTAGCATAGTCAGCTATCCCAGAGTGCCGACAGATGGGTATGATCAGACCCTGCTGTGATCCAGCCAGCCTTGCCTGGCAGACAGCCCCCGCCCCGCCCCACCCCCAACAACCTTAGCAAGCCAGCTAAGTAGTTTAGAGCAGCCTCTAGACTGTTCTAGTTTATGCTAAGCCAAGGTCAGTGTAGAACTACTCAGAATCAGGAAACTGCACCTTACTTCTCTACAGTGGGCCACCCTGAAAGCCTGACCCACATGCAGTAATTAACATGCAGAGCTGATTCTGTAAAGGAAAGTAAAAGGAACAGGATTGAAAATAATTTCACAAAAGAGTCAGACAACTAATTAAAGGGGAAGAGAAACATTCCAGTTATTTGGGGCACATGCAGAATCCAGCTATCTGTTATATTACATATTATACGCTGACTGTATGTGGTGGGGACATTTGTCTTAACATAAGGTAAACAGGTTGCTTGGGCCATGTACTTGAAGCTCTTTTACTTCAGCGCACTAAGTCCCCTTTTCTCCAGCCTGCTTTGTGTGCTCCAGTACAACCTAATGCTATATTATGAAAATGACCCTTTAAAGCTGATAAAATATTTAAGACGTGTTCTGATTGTGTTACGTAAGCACATACCAAGAGAAGTCTGACCATTAGTGAACCTGATCAGCCCAATCTCCAAGGACCTTCTTTGAGAACAATCAAGAATAGTCTTAGACACAAGCAAACCAGGAAGTGGCCACTCATGCAGAAAGCAGCAAAGAGGTGTAATCTGCAGGGGATCCAGGTATTTGAGCACACCAACACCCTACTGAAAAGTTATACATCTCAGGGAAAATCAGTAGGTGTTTTTACAGGGCACTGCATTCATCTGATAGCAAGAGGAGTTAAATGAAACAAAGAAACAGACTTTTGAAGCAGGGGCTTTTGGATTACACTGATTTATATAATTAAGTGCAGTAATAACATTTTGCATGGAATTCTTCATTCAGTCACTTTATTATGCCTACAGATCAGTTACTGATTCTTCATTGAATAGCATCAGCGCTAATTCCAATCTACTAAAAGGTTTTGTTGTTGAATAAGGCTGTGCCCAAAAGGCAAACTCTGTGGGTCCATGCACACGTGGATTAGAGAGAAATTTTGCAAACGAGATATTCATAATGTAAACATTCCCCAAAGTTCCCTCTGCATGACATTAACGTTTTGTATCAAAGTGTGTGCATTTTGGCACCCCACAGGCTTTGAGCTGAAAACTTAATCTTTGTAATGAAATGTCACAACTGGAAATGTTGAAACTATAAAGGGTTTTTTAACTCAAAAACAGGTTGAGTTTTGAGGGGAAATTATTCTTTTTAATAATTTGTACGGCAGTAGCGGCTACAGGCCGCAATCATAGACCAGAGTCTCAGTGTGCTAGGTGCTGTACAAACACAGAACTAAAATACAGGCCCCCCCTCTCCCAACGACCTGTAGAAGATGAGCCAAAATGCATGTAAGCAGAGTCCTGCTTTTGAATGACATCTCTAGCTAACATTGAACTGCAATATGAAACACACAACGCTTGGCATTTTCTTGGCAAGTATTTCACACAGCCCTACCATTAAGAACAAATCTTGTGAAACATCCATCCTAGTTAACCATTTAAAATATTACGCGCACACACAGCTAGCGTTAGAGGTGGGCAACCTGTGTGACTGCCCAGAGCACTATAGTTGGGGGCGGGGGGCGCTGTGGTGAAGAGGCAAAGAGCTGAGGCTCCTCCTTGCAGCCTGTGGTGTGCAGCCTGGTGCAGCAGGAGCACCTACCTCCCTGCTCCTTAGCACTGGCTCTCTGCTCGCTGCCCCGCTCAGTTTCCCAGCCCAGCTGCTAGTTCCACCTCCACATTCTGTGAGCCAGTGGGCTCTATCCTCTGTATCCTCTGGGACTGTCCCAGCCCAGCTATTCATCCTTCCCTGGGCAGCCTGAATGAAAGCGATGCCGCGAGCATGGCATCTCGGCTGGCCAACAGGAACTGGAAGTTGCTAGCCTCTTCAGGATTGGGAGGGGAAGGGAACTGAAACTGGAGGGGAAAGAGATGAGTAAGTCGGGGGAAACCCTGACTGTGTGCCCCAGCTCATCAGAGGTCCCTGCCTGTGTCCCCATGTCCCACCCCTTCCAGCTCCCCGGGAGTCCCCTCCCTATTCCCTCAGGTCCCAGCCCCCGTCCATGCCCACTTAGCTCCCAGAGGGCCCCTCCCTCTGCCCCCAGGTCCCACCCCCTCCAGCTCCCAGGGGCCCCTCCCTGTGCCACCAGGCCCCAGCCCCCCTCCATGCCCACTCAGCTCCCAGGAGGCCCCTCCCTGTGCCCCTCAGGTTCCAACCTCACAGTTCTCAGGGCCCGCCACATTCTCCCCAGTTCTCATGATGTCCCCTGGTCTTTGAGCTTCCTCCTCCCCCTGCCACACTCTGACTCCCCCAGTTCCCCAGCTCTCAGGGGATCCCCCTTTTTCTTGCTCATTCTAAAGGGAGTTGTCAGTGCAGGCTTCTGGGGATAGTTCAAGAGCAAACCTTCCATCATTACCACCCATCCTAGCTACCTCCAGTGTGCTGGCATGTTTCCATTTTAACCTCCCCACAAAATCCCACCTTCTCTGGGGCTGGGGAGGAGCATTTGAATATTGGGGAATGCTCAGTACTGAGGTGGGGGGAGAGTTCTGCCCTTCTGGAGCACCCATGTCACTGCCCCCTTCCGCATCCCCACACCAGTGAGAGTCTAGCTATACTCCTCTGGTTCCCCTCAGGTCACCATGCTCCCCTGCCACAACAGCCCTCTGATACCCTCCTGTTGATGTGCCTTCCCTTGGGCTTCTGACCTGTTGTGGGGAGGCCAGAGAGGCAGTAGGGGCCAGGGGCATCAAAATATAAATTCACACAGGGCACTATTTTCCCTAAGGCACCACCCCCACCCCCACACACAGAGTTGTGGCTGCTGTTTCTCATTCTGCTAAAAATAAGTTCACTGACTGATGACCTGCTCAGGCACTAGAAGCCCCTCTATGTCCCCTATATTTATTTTATTAAGACAATAAAATAAATATAGCTTCACAATACAGCACACCCTCATTATAACGAACCTGTCGGGATCCAAGTCATTGGTTTGTTATAGCTAGGGGTTCGTAATAGCAAAAGAGCCCCACTGCCTGGCATGGGCAGGGAGGTCTGGGGCAGCTGACAGCCCCCACCACAGCTGCAGGGCTCGAAGTGGGATCCGGGAAAGGCTCATTATTTGAAGGGTGTTATAGCGAGGGTATACTATACAAGCCTCCAGTGTCCATTGCCCACCCCTATCACTGCACCATAGGATAACTCCAATTGATGGCCCTATTGGAATTCCTGTGGCATATCTGGTAAGGAGATGCCTAATACTGACCTTGGGGAAAATAAACTGAAGAGTGGTTCAAGTGTAAAAAATGACTACAAAAATGACATGCAGTTTATTCTCTCAGGGATTTCCTACCAAAGGTGCTCACTTTATAAGCAAAGGGAGTTGGGCTATTTTAGGGGGTTTAGTTACTGCCAGCCCTTCAATTCAATCCGAGCACTGAGATTTAAAGGAGGCTCTTATTGTCTCATACAGCATCACTAGCAATAAAGATTCTGTGAGCCAACTTATATACAATAGGGATGGGAACTATAGAAAACCCTTCAATAGACAGAACTTGTCCTCAGGTACAGTTATGCTAACCTTCTGCTTTCAGTGAGATTGCACAGGTGTAATGGACAGCTAGTCACTCTGAGTACCTGTGAAAGCACAACAGCTTGTCTCTCTGACTCTCACCAACAGAAGTTGGTTCAATAGATCTTACCTCACCCAGCTTGTCTCTTTTCTAGTCGGTAAGTAATTCTGGTGCTGATGCACAACTAGAAATGGCATCCAGCACTCTTTTTCAGAGCTGTGGTGGCTCTGCAAGGCTGACAATAGTCAAAATTAGTTTAAAAGTTAATTTTTTAATTCAATCCAGTAGATATGATGCTGAAGACACACAGAGAGCACAGACATTAAGCAAGAAAGCTGCAGTTTTTACACAGTCACCTTTTGTGGCAGCACCACACTTCTAAGCACTCTCAAGGAGTCTTTCAGTCATTTTTCACATGGGTGGTTTCCTCAGCTGTCTGTCCTGTCTGACAGCACAGAAGGAAAACTGTACACAGTTCTTTTCTCCAACAGGCGAGCATTAGTATCAGTGTAACCCACTCCCCTCATGTAACATTTCAGAGGCTTTCACAAAGTGTTTCTATTTCATTAATGAATTCATTGAGAAAAGGGAGCTTGTGGGGTTTGGAAATGCTTAGAGATGATGCTGTTTGGATCACCTGGACATCCAGTGTGGCCCATGCTCGAAGAGCTCAGTTTTGGAATGGGATAAGTGGGGCCCATTCAAACCAAACTGAAATTAAGTATAAAACTCCCTCTCTTTCCAACGCCCTGAAATCACTGACAGCTTTAGGAATGCAGCAGTTACTTTTCTGGAAGGCTCTATTCCTAAAACATTATACGAAAGCAGTAGGAGCCCATCAGTGTCACAGAAAAGGAACTTTTACCGACACTATTCACCTAATCTCAGACAGCAGCTAAAACCAAAAGCCAAAGAGAGTTTTAAAACACAAACTGCTCAAAGGGGATTTAAAAAGATTAATTGTAATTGGATCAGCACTGGTATTAAAGACCTCTGCTAAACAGGCAAAAATCCAAGTCTATCAAAGGGGAGAAGTGGAGATTTTAAAAACTGATTCTATCACCCATTTGTGACCTTATTGGAACATTTGCTATGTGACTGATACCACAGAGCTAGCAAGAGACAGAAAACTATAAATACTTTGCCTTTCTGTTCTGCCTTTCATGAAGCATTTTATTAATTGTAATTTAGTACCACAACAACCCTGTGAGTTAGGCAAATGTTATTACCCACACAGGCTTGTCCCAAATCCCACAGCTCTTCAGTGGCAAAGTGAAGAATAGACCTCACAAAGGTTGACACTCAGTTCCCTGCTCTTGTTAGGAGACTGCATCAAGCCTCATCCTGAAGACTTTGGGCTGGGACGGGCAAACTTTTTGGCCCGAGAGCCGCATCGGATTTTGTAAATTGTATGGAGGGCTGGTTAGGGGAGGGGGGTCATAGCCCGGCCCCCACCTCCTCTCTGCCCCCTCCCCCACAAGACCCCCTGCCCCATCCACACACCCCTGCTCCCTGTCCCCTGACCTCCCCCAGAACCCCTGCCCCTGACTGCCCCCTGCTGCCCCATCCAACCCACCCTCCTTCCTGACTGCCCCCCTGGGAACCCCTGCCTCCATTCAACCCCTTGTTCCCCCAGACCACCCTGACCCCTATCCACACACCCACCCCCTGATCACCACCTCGAACTCCCCTGGTCTCTATCCAACCCCCCTGCTCCCTGCCCCCTTACCACGCTGCCTGGAGCCAGGCCACACAACCACTGCCACCACGCAGCAAAGAGACCGGGGCAGGCTGGGCTCTGCAGCTGCGCTGCCCCAGGAGCTCATGGTCCTGCCGCCCAGAGCATTGCGCTGGAGTGAGCAAGTGAGCTGAGGCTGCGGGGGATGGGGGACAGCAGGGGGCAAGCCTCTCAGGCCAGGAGCTGGGGGGCCTCCCAGGCCTCTGCTTTAGGCAGACAAGTGTTGCCTGCCTGAGGACTGGTCAGTCAAGTCCTTACTAGGACTTGTAATGCCTGTCTTTAAGAAGAGGTGAAGTGCATGGCTTCCTACTTATGTTCTTCAAAGCATGTCCACCTTTTAATCTTACAAGCTTTTTCAAATGTCATTACTTTTAACATAGAGATTGTATTTTCCTCTTGGTTTATATTAGATTCTATATATAGATACACATACACACAGTCTATAACAGTGATGCTCAGACTGAGGCGCGTTACCTGCAAGTAGCTCGTTAATGTGTCTCCTGCGGCTCTTTGCAGCACATGATATTAAAATACTGTGTGATTTAATTATTAACCAATCTAAGTTATTAACCAATCAGGATGGTTTTACTAAGTTATTAATCAATTGTAGTTGGTAAAATAATACTTGGTCAGTCATTGTGCTGTGAGAATTATAACTAAATATTTCTCGTCATACTATTTAAATATGACTATATAGTACTGCAGTAAATGAAACAATGAATTCACAATACGGTGGCTCTCTTGGGTAACGCTGATCGCTAATTTGGCTCCTGAACCACTGAGGTCTGAGACTCTATAATAATATTTCCCAGGTCTCTGAAATATCTTTTAATTTGCCCAGCCTAAGAGGTTGTGAGAGGTCACATGAATGGGCAGGCAGATGAATGTTCAGTAAGACCATGGTTATATGCAAAGGCAAGGGGAGCCACTGGAGTCCCATTGCCTACACAGGCAGATGGTTACATACAAAATAGTTGCAGGAAAATATTTGCCAGTTATAAAATTTTTTCCCCCTGTTTTTTACCTAGGTCTGTAATCCTCATTCACACCGAGGTCAATGGGGTTACTCAGTATGAATGAGGTTTGGAGGATGGGGCCCTCTTTGAGCACATTTATGTATTCAGTTCTTCATTGTTGCTTACTGTTTACTTTCAAACTCAAATGCGTCAGGTTTTTCTAGACTGTACCTTTCTACACCTAATAACTCATTCCATCAAGCCGCAGTACTTATACAGACATCTACTTATCAAGCTTGTAATTTTTTCCTTGGATTATTTTCAAGATACCCTTTGGTGTTGCCTTCCTCTAAATATATACTAACTCCTTCATAAGGGTAATTTATGTGGAATTTCTTTTCGCATACACTGTTGAAAACATCACCTGTTTTAGTAGAAGATTACTGGTCTAAGTACAAAAATATTTTGAGGCGTTAACTCAGCATCACTTGCTAATGGAAAATCTAGTAACCAAAATGCTTTTTTAAACCACAGTAAATTTTATATTTGTTACCTCTGGATTCCTATTAAATGCATTAATTAGAGCAACATTTAATGAAGCAAATAAAAGATATTATGTATAGAGCACTGTGAAAAACAAGGTATTTAGCTATGTGCATGCTTATATATTCTTAATAAAAGTCTTTACCTTAAGGTAAAAATCCAATAAAACATACTGTAGTGTGCCATGGGACCTACTGTTGATTTGCAATACATTACCCCTTTAGCCGTAGGCAACTTTGCAGAATGCACAGCAAGCTTATTTATATGTTATATACACATAAAAGATCTTTCCCCCCTTTATAAAGATTTATTGAATTTCCCCAGTGTATATTCACCCTCTAAAAAGTTCTTCATTTCACTACACCATCCTGATTGTAATAAAGATAATGATATCCTTTCCTGATGCTATGCTTGCAATATTAAAAAATCCAAACACATGAGAATCAAAATCACAATAATATATGCAGGAATCTTGACTCCTGTTACTTGTGTTTAATATTACAGAGTAGTTTCACAAATATCTGTTGCTCTCGTTAATCACAGCCCTGTGGCTGAAGTCTGGAAATACATGGTCAAATATCATAACATTTTGTTTTAGGAATTAAAGTCCCAGTTTTTCTGCTTCTAAGAAATTTTAAGTCCAATGTTATTAATCATTTTCAAAATAAATTCACACACCTTTCCTTGATGTTTTTCCCATCCTATTTAAATGTTTATGTTAAAAATACCTTATAACTAATCATAATTAAAGTTGAGCTATGAATAACATAATGAATTCACATCCTTTAAGGAATAAATGAGGCTTCCCTGAAATCCAGTCTCCAGTTCTTTCATAAGTACCATAAAGGATTGCACTTCAAGAATGACCTGCAATTGTCTATTATTAGTCAAACTGTATTTTCACTATTCCATATTGGGTACATTGATTATTATAATTGTATCACAGGCAGCCCTCTTCCTTTCAATTTCACAGAACTGTTGAGAAGCTTGAGAGTTTATGGTTTAATTACCACTGAAGTTAAAGGTAATTTTGCTACTAAAATCAATGGGAGCAGGATCCAGCTTTGAAGGGGACCACCCCATCTGGATTTTCTCCTAACATTGTTATGTTGCCTAAACTCCCAGTTCTGCAAGCACATACATCTGTGCTTAACCTTATGCATGAGAGCAATCCCACTGAAATCTTTGAGATTACTCAAATATCTAAACCTTAAGCATGTGTGTAAGTATTTTCAGTATTTGTGGCCCAAGATAGAATAACTGCAAGAGATTAGGGGAAAAAATGTCTCTTTTTCAGTTCATTACTTTGTTCACTTGACACCACTTTGTGCATAATCAGTTTCATTCCTCTTCCTACTTCTACATAGTCATTTTCTTCTCTTGCTTATGTGGGTCTTTGACTTAGAAACATGAGACAGAAAAAACATTTTCAATAGGAAAGGAGTGTGCAAAGCCACAAAAATTGATTGAGGGTGGGGCTTCAGAAACAGGTGTAGTATTTGGGAAACTTCTTTTAATGAATTTCAAGAAAATGACTAGATTTCAACTTCTTAGGGTCCTATTAGTGCCTACTGACAAATGTAAAAGCCAACTTGCATGACTTGAGGGGCAGCTAGCAACTACCAGAGATGTGTGAATGTTCTGTGAAGAAGACCTATGCAAGCATAAGTCACCTCCTTTCAGGTTTAGGGGCTCATGCTGAAATCCACTGAGATTTGTGTGAGCCATTTGCCAAATCTTTCTGCTGTCTGTGGATTCTGGACCACAGTAGAGAAACTTAGTGCAAATCAATTCCTTTCTGGTTTACACCAGTGTAAGCAAGGGGAGAGTCAAGCCTCAGCTATGCATCCCAGATCTTCACAAGGAAGGGAAGGATTTCAGATCTGCATTCCACACGCTGCAATCAACTACCAGCAGCAAAATGTGACTAGCTCCCCTATTGTGCTTAAATTAGCTGTCAAGAGTGAGCATAAAAGGGGTGGGGCTATGCCTGTTTGATTTTCCTTTATCATTCTCTTCAACCCTTCATTAGATCCAGCCACCCACCTAGCTCCTCTCAGCAGCATCCGACCCAATACCACCAATCCATGTGGCAATCCATACATGTCACAGCATTATGTTTTAATTTACAAGATATCAGGAAGATTTGTTTGCTTGTCTAAGATAAGGGTTTTACTGGACAGAACCAGCTGCAGCTGCAACAATTGTCTTAGAAGCATCTTGTGGGTTAGAGGAAACTAAGGAGGAATTTAGGATCATAGTTGGTTACAGTTTAAAAAGATCCATTAGATGGAGCCCATTCCCTTGCACGTGCAAGGTATATTCCCCTGCTAGATCCTGGATTATCTATTACAGGGATACTATACTTGACTTTGGAAAACAAAATGGTCATTAATACAGATAAATGTTTTCAATGACTGAGCTGTGGCTCTCAGGGACCGGCATGAGAGGACAGCTGAATTCCACTGATAGGGATTCATATATAAAAGTTATGGAGAGATTAGACAACATTTTGAAGTTAACTAAATACCCAGGAAGCAGACATATTTGCTTTGTAAATGACACTTACTCTGCCTAGTCACTCTGCTTCTGCAGTTTCAATGATGCCACTAAAGGAGGAGAAAATATGAGTCAGGCCAGAAGCAGAGAAAGAAGCAGTTTTGTTTCTACAGCCCACCATGCCCTCTAGTGATGTAACTGGGAAGTTCAGCCACACACCTGTTCTCCACCTCTTCAAACAAGCTGGCTGTTTTGCCTTTCCATTTTTTAAAGCACACAGTATACAATGTTTTCTAGTGTCTGTTGCGCTAACTGCCAGATGGCTTGCCCTGAAGTCCTCTGTTCACACCCATAGAATAGGCTCATCCTGGGAGTCAGTAGCACAAGCTTTCCTACATCTACTAATGTCCCTCGTTTTTTTAATCCCCTCGAGCGGTAAGAAAGTATTCCACCTATCCATTACTTCATGGGCTCTCAGATGAGGTCTGAGACCACACAGCCTACCATGCTGACCAGTACTGTCAGGTTGTTTCCTTGTACTCTTCTATCAGTCTGTGTCCATCAGTTTCTTGTCTTAGACTGTAATCCCATTAGGGCAGGGGCTGTCTTGTCGTTCTGTGTTTGCATATTGCCTAGAACAATGGGGTCCTGGTCCATTCCTGGGGGTCCTCGGTGCTATGAAAACAAATAATAAAATCAAGCTACCAATTAATTTGAGATAGACCAGCAAAGAGCCACTCAGTGATAATGACAACTGGTCATTACTACATCTCAAACTGTAACTTTAAAGGAAAAGGTCCTGTCTCACAAATAATCCCTTGAGCCACCCAGCCCCATATTTATTTGTTGCCATTTTAGCTTATGTATCATACGTCATTTTGTATTTGAAAGTGAATAAAAACAACACAACAAAGAGAGAAATTGAGGAAGGTGCTAAATAAGGGATAAACAAAGTCTTATTTGTCCACTTTTGTTCCTGATATATATCCCAGTCAAGAGTTGGTTCCTAACAGAAGAAAGTTTCTAACCATCAGAGGAGTGAGGTTCTGGAACAGCCTCCTACTAGGAGCACTGAGGGCTAACAACCTAACTAGCTTTAAGATGAAGCTTAATACATTTATGAAGGGGTTTATATGATGGGGCTGCCTGCAATAGCAAGGAGACGGGACTTGATGAGCCAGGAGGTCCCTTCCAGTCCTAAATTCTACACAGGTGGAAGCTCTAGCACAATAATGTGATTGCTGTTTTTGGAGACTACAAGAGTAATCAAATCATGAATGTAGCAGAAGTTGCCAATAATTCAGTATCACAGAGCCTCCGTAGCACTCTTCAGACATTTGGGACATTCTGGCCTAACTTAATGGAAAGATCTGATCTGATTAATGTAGCTGCTCATTTATACAAAGGACAGGTGCTCAGCTACTATGGTGATAGGTGCAGTGTAAGAACCTGGAGAGAACAGAAAGAAGAGAGTGCAAGGAACTGAATCTTTAATGCTTGAGCTGGAAGTCTCTTACATCTTTTGAGTATTATCCTCCTGACAACATATATTCCCAATGAAGGCACTTTATTCCCATTCCAAACCAAACTTTTTGGGTTGATTCTGGCATAGAGGAGAGAGTGGAATATTTCTGTCTTCTGAAAATGAATTCCCTGCTATCTGAATGCTATTGAAGAGATGATGTGCTTGTAGTTTCCCCATTTCTTCATTCCTGGGCAGCATGCTCACAGTTTCCTCCACAGTCCTCCCACACACAGGAAGCTTCCACTGTGATCTTTATTCTTCAGGTCAGCAGCCAGAAGTTTGTGAATAAAAAGCAAAGTAGTCTGCTTATCATCCCAAAGCATCTTTGCAGACATGAGGAGCAGTATAGCATGCTGCTCGTTCCTCTCCACAACCTGTTCCTCTATTAAGCCCAGCCTAGAGTGTCCTTCCATACAATGTCCCACCATCTAGTTTGTGGCCGGCCTCTACATATGATTGGCCTTGTGTCTGCATTATTTTCTTTGGCATCTTATAATCTGTTTGTTTTTTTTGTAGTGTCCATACTATAGTGTAACCTCCAAGGAGACTACCTAGATTCCTGGGGCTCTGTCTGCTGGCAGCCCAGGGAGAGGCACACCATCCCTGGTAGGGAAGGGGAGCCAAGGCAGACTCAACCAACAACCAATAGGGAGTGAGAGGCCCTTCCCAGGGAGTTCAGGAAAGGGGAGAAGCCATTTTTTGAGTCAGTCAGGGCAGGACTGGCTGTGTGGGGAGCTGGGGAGTCCCAGGCCTGCATGCATTGTTCCTTCTGAGCAGGGCCAGCTTTAGGCTGATTCCCCCAATTCCTCCAAATCAGGCCCCACTCCCTAAAGAAAAGCACCTAACTTAGGCGCCTTTTTAATTTTTACTCACCCAGCGGTGCTCCAGGTCTTTAGCGGCACTTCAGCGGCGGGTTCTTCACTTCCTCTGAGTCTTTGGTGGCGGGTCCTTCAATGCTGTAGAAGACCCGGAGTGAAGACCCGGAGTGCTGGTGGGTGAGTCATTCCTGCTGGGGCCCTGTCAAAACTATTCAAACCGGGCCACGCACTTCCAAAAGCTGACCCTGCCCCTGAGAACTGGCCTCTAGGGACCTGAAAGCAAGATCCCTCAGCTGGGCTTTTCCTTCTCCACTGATGGTTCCCAGTTTGTAGAGTTTTGCTGGGAAACTCCCCCAGCCAGGCTGAGTTAGCCCTCCAGCTCCTCAGGTGAGACCAGTCACCACATGGTCTGCTCTGCGCTGTCTGGTAGTTCAGGGCTGCTGCCTGCTGTGTGTGTGTCTGGACCCTGGGCTAGGAGACTACAGTTTGGATTTTAGTACAGTTGTATAGTCTGCACTTTGAGCCCTGCACCTCTTTGTGGTGAGGGGAAATCCTGGGACAGAAGCAGCCTGATTCCTGCCTGAAGAGGATCCCTGCCAGCAGAGATCAGCCCCTCTGCAGTGACTGAGGAGTCCAGAGTCATCTCTGAACCTGAGGATCATTCATGGAGTTTGTGAGTGCACCATCTTTTAGTCAGTCAGTCAGGGAATTTGTTTCGGGGGCCCCCTACTCCCTGAACTGTATCCTCAAACCAGGGAGTAAGGGTTTGGGGATTTTATAACCTGCTGCCAGGAGTGCCAGCAGCCTTTTTGGCGCCCTAGGTGGCAGAAAGTCCCGCCCCAGAAATGGCACCCCTGACGGAGGTCCTGCCCCTGAAATACTGACGGCGACCATGGTGGCCAAACATCCGGCCGCCATGGTCGCTGCCCCCCAAAATGTTAGCGCCCTAGGCGACCGCTTAGGTCACCTAATGGGTTGCGCTGGCCCTGCCTGCTGCATATTAAACCTGTGGAGGGATTTATCACCTTCTCCCACTTGTGAGTTCTTTGGGCTGTATTGAACCCAGTCAGCCACACTGCTAAACCACTGCAGAGAAGAATTTTGTGGTCATAGGTCATCAAGGGCCCCAATAAAGTATGTGTACCAATGGTAAACTAATCTTATATTTGCTACATGAAGTCACGTGACTGGGGAAAGTCACAGGTATTATCAGAGTAGGCACCAGTGACCCTAAAAATAGTGTTTTACCCTATTATGTTATATTTGTCTCCTGTTTAATATAATTACTGTGTTGAATATATTGTATGTGTTCACGTTATTTCTTGGAAGTCCCCAACTATCTGGCAAGTAAATGGAGATTACCCTGTGATTAAAGTTTTCCTCCCAAGCTGCCCTGGAGACCCTGACAGGAAGGAGCGACGGGGGTGGAGGCACCGCCAAATAAATTCATAGGAAAAAATAAAGAAGATACACTCTGCTGAGTGGGTGGCCGGATCCCGAAGAACCCAGACCTGTCCATCAAAGCCTGTAAGCAGATTGGCATTAAAGAAGGTAACTGGGTAGGGAGGGGGCACTACAAGAGTAATCTTTTTGATTGTAGCCAGCACCATGACTTCACATCCTAGACGTCTTCTATTTTCATTTTTCTTAAAACCATTCCACTTTACACCTGTCATTTTCTGAAGAACTCCCATCTCTACTGCCTCCAGCCTTCTGATATCTGTTTAAATGCAACTGCTTCCAGACCACAGACCACTGCTAGTACACTAGTTTGGTAAAATTTCACTTTGGTACCAAATGTAATGTTTCTATCAGCCCATAATTTTATCATCTTCCATGCAACACTTGTAGCTAAAGCACATAGCCTTTTAATCTCATCCTTGATGGAACCATTAGCATTGATCAAGCTTCCTAAGTTCAAATAAGATTTTACTTGTTCTATGAATTTACTCACTGTTGTATTTATCTACTGTCCCTTTTCCAAGACACAACCACGTCATCTTGATATTTATTGTAAGTCAAAGACAACTACACCAACTTTCTGAGGCAGCAAAGAGTATTAATTCTAACCCGTCTGCCAGTTTTATGATGTCATCTGCATAAGCTAAGTAGACAATGTCACACCCTCCAATTTGTCTACAATTCTTAATGTCCAATTTAAGAACACGATGAAAAGTGACCATGTTTCCATGCCTTCTTGTTTTACAACAAACTTTGACAGGAACCACTTGCTTAATTTTTCCACCAATTCATACTGCTGTACAGGCATCTTCATATATAACTTTTATAAATACTGCCATCCTTTCTGGACCTTCATATGATTTTACTACTTTTCATAATGCTTCAAATGGAATCAAATACCATTGTGAACTCCATGTAAACAGCAATTCTCCACCACCTGTCTGAGCATGAATACCTAATCAACGCAATTTTGGCCTCATCTGGAGCTGCATTGTTCCTCACCTACTTATTCCTCTAGCTCTGGCCTTAATCTTTTGACAATTACTTTTGACATGATTCTTCTGGTACTGATAAGCTTATATGTCTATAATTATTTGAATCAGCAGGATCTCCTTTCTTTGGGACTGGTACAACCATTGCCTATAGCCAGTCATTTGGTATCTCCTCTTGCTCCTACACCTTCTTACTTATTTTTCCTAATGCTTTGATAGCACTTGTCCCATCAGCTTTTAGCAGCTCAGCTATTATATTGTCTATTCCTGCAGCTTTCCCCTTTTTAACTGCTTTACTGCTTTTTCGATTTCTTCTTCTGATAGTGAGTCAATGCTGATATCAATTCTGCCTTGCAGGCTGCTCATTTAGCACATCTAGAACGATTGCAACTGGATAAACTATAGGATTCAGCTCTTTGTCAAAATGCGCCTTCCATACTTCCAGCAGCTCTTTGGCATTTTTGTTGTCAGATTTTTCTTATTATTTGTCTGATGGAGTTTCTATACAACTTAACCTTTTTACATATCTTGTTTTCAAGAGGCCTCCTCTAGTTGTTGAGCCTCTTCTTTCCGGAACTTTTGTTTGTCAGATCTTTGGGATTTCTTCACCATTTTGCACAATGCTTTTACTTCTTGTGCTTTCCCAGCCGACTTGGCTCATTTACACTTTTCCTGTAATGTTCTTATTTCATTGCTTGTCCCACTTTTCCTTGCTTTCTTATGCCTTCCAATAACTTCTTCCGCTGTATTTTGTATTGCTTTCTTGAATATTTCTTCTCCAGTCTGAAGTGAGATTTCTTCATCATTGAAAATTAATTATCTGAAATGCCCTCCAAGCATCACCTTGTATGCCTCCCTCCCAAGTTATTCTTTACCTTATCAAGATCAAATTTGGCTCCAGTTGCATCCACCTTTTTCTTGATTTCAGACTGGAGCAGACAGGGCTTTCTTAGCCTCTGTAAACAAGTCTGTCTAGGAGAAAGAAAACTGATTTCAAATCTTTACAGTCCAAACTCGTGAGCCTTGGAAGGTCAAGTGGACTAGGGTGTAATTCAGGTACCTATTCCTAGCAGCCAGGAGGCTGTGTTAATGGCATTTCCATGAGCTGGATAGGATGGATTGACCTAACAAGCCATTACATCCAAAACTTACTTGTTATAAACACAGTACAAGTCAGACTGACTTATACAGATTTTTACGTAGGCCTCTGAGGCCTAGCAGATAGTCATGGATTTCAAATAATGGCTAAATACATATTACATGTACTGCAAGCTGGCATGTTAGAACTCTATTTGCTCCAGGCCAGACTGAGCTAGAAGCAGAGGAGTTGAGGAAGTTACAAGTTTCCTTGGCTGTCGTACAGGAGACACGTTGGCGGGGTACAGGAGAGTTCACAGTTGGAAATTATACTTTCCTTTATTCTGGACATTCAAGTGGACAAGCGAAGCATACAGATGGGGTTGCTAAAACTGTGGACAAGAGAACAGTTACTTCATTGAATAACTGGAAACTGGTGTCTGAGCAGAGGGCCATAGCAAGGTTTACCACTGCCTACAATAAACTATGGACAAATATTACTTATAAATAAATGCCAGCCTAAGGAGTCAAAACAAATTAAAAGATCCAGATTATCTTTATTATCTAACAATATTATCCTTGTACTTCTTCGCTCCCTTGCTCCATTCTCTGCTGCACTCTTCTGATTCCATATCCTTCCTCCTTTTTACTGTAACTAGCACTGAAAGGTTGTGAAATGCGACAGAGGTGACAAATTGAAAAGCTCAGGCTAATGATTGCTAGAAAATGCTCACCTGGAGTAAAAGCTTCAAACATTTTGGAGGAGAGAGAAAGAGAGAGACTTGCTGTGTGACAGTGATAAAGGAAAAGCCTCACTCTGATCTGCAAGTGCCTACTCCATCTTTTTTTAATTAAGGCTCTAATCTTGCAATATGCTCCTCACAAGTTTGATTTCAGTAAGCCTGTATGCTGGTCCAAGGATCTGTCCAGGGGTCATTACAGGATTAAGACCTAAGAAAAGAAGTATACTGCACAGGCTGAGCAGCTATCTTGAAAAATACATAACTTACTTCAAAACTAAGATTCTTCTTCTATTTCAAAGGCACTACTCCTCCTTCACATCTAGGCACATTGGAAGTTTGCAAACATGATCATTTTAGAGTTACTGATAGACAGGAAAAAAAAACAATATTTTCTTAGCATGTGAATAACATTGTTTTCATGCTGAGATAGCCCTAAAAATCCATCTCTCTATTTTTATAAAAATTTCCTAAACCATTCATTTCAGGGAGTGGGGGGAGTTTTGTTTGTGTTTTTAAGAAGTTTACAAGTAACTAAAACCAGAGGTTTAAGCTTGAAGAAAATTACTGTAATCTTAAACATCACTTTTATATCTGAATATTTTATACATACTATAGTTAAAAGTCACACTAAGATCACTATAATTGAAAAGAGTTAGAAACAAAAATTTTTCCCTATTGTTCCTGTTTGTTTACTTGGTGCATTTTACAGCATTTTGTGTTTAGTCCATTGTCATCTTGCCCACGTATAGTGAGTATACCCTCTGCTGAAAAGACCCTTATTAACATCAAGAGAGGTGCAGAAACTCTCAGGAACTGGGGAATCTGAGTAGGCTCAAAATTTGGGATCTTTTGTATGACTAACTTTAAAACTAATAACGTCAAAAACTCCCAGTAAGAATCTTTGGGGATTAATTTATTCTTTCCAGTTACATTGTGGGGTTTTAAACTGTTTAGCACAATTGCAATGACTTGGCTAGAGCCAACTGTTTCAGTTTATTTTAATAGGGTGTTTACCTTATTAAAGTAATAACAATGAAGAATGATCATATTAATTATTACAACCAACTAGTAGCCACAAGCCTCCACACTAACCCCTAAAAATGATTTGTTATATATGTGAAAAGTCAAACTACTGAAGGTCTCTGTTTTTAAAAAAAAATAAAATTCTGGAGGTTAATGGATTCTTTTCAAACGAAAGCTATTGTTCTGCACTGAGATGATGGAAAGCAGCAGATTGTTTCCTAATGCACAGTAAGAGATTTAGGGCTGGATTCGCTGAAACTTTTGCAGCCATTTACACCTCTGCAGAGTGACTCTAAAATGACTACTATTCTGTACCAGTAGCATTTTAAACTCACTGTACACTGTTGGAATGGGCTACACAAGGTGCAAGGCAATGGTGAGCAAAATTAGTCCCCACACACTCAGTGGAGTGACACTGATGTAAAACTGGCATAAATGAAAGGAGAATCAGGCCCAGATTTTTACATTCTCTGCCCTGCCACACACAAATCTCCTAGATCACAGACTTACACATCTGAGCAGCATGCATGATGTTCTGTACTTCAGACATTGGACACATATGGATGATTACAATTGCATGGAAGTGGGATTTCACTGTTAATTATCGATGAGGGGATTTTCTCTGTTTGAAACGACATACAGAGAACACAGACAGCAATTTGCACAGCACTTTATTCTGCAACACAAATCGGCACAAGCAGCAATGTTATGGACATTCTCAGCTGTGCTCGGTATCTGTCAGGTTCAGCTGATAGGATGGGGACAACAAATGAGCTTGGCGTAGCTTCCCAATTCTAATGCTGTTTCTATTCCAGTTCCATGGTAATTTAGAGCAGTCTTAAGTCTAGTGGACTAAATCTGAAATTAGAGTTAGCTTAAGTTTGGTCACAGCAATATATGCATTGTAAAGAAAGACCCTAACTAGCAAACAGAAGGAAGGCCTTGAAATTATAAGGCCAAAAGGAATGAAGCAGGGAAGACATCTGGTTCAAAGAATAACAATTGAGTTAAGGGGAACTTTCTAAAAAGAAGACCTATGACCAACTGAGGCGACTGCATAGAGTTTTAAATAAAACAAAGAAAATCGGACTTAGAAGGAGCCAACATGGACCTTCCTATTCCACATACCAGTGTTATTTTAAAAAGTAAATCCTATGTGAACCCAGGTGCAATGAAAAAGATATTGGTCAGCAGGAAGGAGGAGAGGCCTTGGGGAAAAAAGGAGGTTGTAAATCTTATCTGGATTAAGACTGGAAATAAGGGTGAACTGTCTCCAGCTGACTGTTAGCTAAAGTAGTAATTGGCTACGATGTCATTGTTTGTTGAAGGGTATAAAAAGAGTTATTGAATCTGAGGGTTCTTGGTGAGATCTGACCTGATGATGCTAGAGAACATCAGGATGAGACAGTGTTCCCTAGTTTTGGCCTATCTGTAAGTATATTAATCACATGCTTATGAATACTTTGTCACTGTGTAGTGACTGCTTATTCTTTAGACTGCTAGGCATGTTTAAAGCCTAAAATACCATCTGGCCTTTGGACTTAATAAAGGAATTCATGGTTAAAATTAGTGTTGTGTTAATATCCCTACATTATTACTAATTCCAAAATATTATTAATTCCAACAGGGCTCCCCTAAACCATGCCAGATGGTTATATTCACCCAGTGGTCATTATACCAGCTGAGAACAGGTGGTGCAGGGCATAGCCAGGCCCTCACCATGCCACCTACCAGGGGCTGCTGGTGCGGGAGCCAGCAATGCCAGAGTTACGCTAGCTAGAGATTCTCCAACACTGGGATAATTCCCAAACTGGGGAGATCTGCCTCTTTCCAGCCTCATTGTGCTGCAGCAGAGAATCTAGCGCTATGTTTCTCTTACCCAAGAAGTTTTTGTGAGTAGGATGTGTTACCTGCCCTTGTTAGCATTTATCTGAGAGTACATGCTGACCAAAGGGAACTGTTATTTTCTTGGGGCAAGAATGTTGCACATGGGATGTATTAGCTGGTATTCAAAGTTCAGGTTGCAGGTGATGGTAACAAGAGAGTGGTAATCTCCATATTTACTGTTTCCCTACTGCACAGAAGGATCTTCAACAATATCGGTGCCAAGAAAAGAGCTACCTTCTTGGTGCTGAATATGCCTATGTTCCAATATCTCCAGAGCATTCAACTAACAGGATTTGGGACTTGGTGTTTTGAGTGGGATGTTATTTTCCGTGGCCCAAATTCTGCCCTTGGATGCTTCCATGTGGCTCCCATTACTGTCAATTGGGGTCTCATGTGTTAACCAAGAGTAGAGAGGAAGCAGCACTTCCGTTAGATATATGCAGAAGCATTTGGTACTTCTCATGTGGGATTTTATTCCTGCATGGAAAAATCTATAGAGGTCAACAGGATTTATTTTGGTTGCCTACTGATTTAAGGTGTGTTAACTTATATGACTTCATCTTCCACCTCCAAACACTTGTGAGGGATTACTGAGTTAATATAAAGGAGAGAGCAGCAACTGAGGCATGGAAGACTAGGATCATCCTATACAGACAGTGTTCATGTATGCTGGTATTTACTACATTAGAGAATTAATGGATTTAATGAAAGTGCCCACTTACCTGCTCTGAATCCTGGCACTTACTGTATTACACCACATAAATAAAAGAGGGTATGTTTGTATTTCAGTGAGTGTTTCAAAGCCAAATGTGGTGAAGAAAATACATAACTAGATAATAAATTATGTGAGATATTTTGAATCTTATAAATCAGGGATTCTTAGAAGTTTTCATATTTCTCTCCACCTCTCTTTTCAAGGGAAGAGGGAGAGCCATGAATTTGTGTTATTTGAATAATGATGGTGAGAAAAACCTACCAAAATTTGCCTCCAACTCAAACCAGTTGGACTGAGTATAGGTTGATGTATCAAGGGGGAGGAAAGAGCAGCTGTCTCAGGAAAGATGTAACAGGAGGATGAGACAAAGTTACTTGAGGCAATGTGCTATATGCTGCAACAAATTATGGTGTAACCCCGTATTTCATGTAGAGGGAAGTTAATTTCTAAAAATGTTCACAGCACAATGTGCCTTGCTGCTTTGCCATAAGTGCAGTGTTTCTTCAAATGTCCTTGTTATGAACATAAGCATCCTATTTGAGCAAAATACTCTCAGCTAAGCCTCACTGGGGAAGATTTATAACTCTGTTCTACAGGTTCTCAGCCGAGTGATAGATATATCGATAGCAAAGTGATCGTGATTCCATAGGCATCTCCCCTTAGATATAGCAATAATAGTGTACAGAAGTATTACGGTTAGTAACAGTGGGCCATATTGTTCCATATGTTATGGTGGGGGGGAGAATTCCTTCAGTCTGTTTAACTGAGGAACTAGAGATTGTAAGCAGAAGCCTTGTGCTATCAAACCCATTAATGGGCTTAGATTTCCCCACTCTCTAGTGCCCCAACATACACATCTTCCCTGTCCCCTCAGATCCCAGTACTTCCCTTGCAAGAAACCCACTACCCCACATTCTGCATCCTGACCACAGTCACTGGCCCTGCTGGGAGGCAACTGTGTCTGCCAGACTGAGCTGGTAGTGCAGCCAGAGCTGGTCCTGGGGCAGACAGTTGCTCCAGTCCCCCAGGAGTGTTGTGATCAGCCAGGCCAGGGCCTGCCCTGGCCATCCTCCCTCAAGATGCACTTCCCTTGGAGGGGCCTAGCCAAACTTCCCGCACTGTCCCCTTCCCTCCCCCCCAACCTCTGGGCTGAGACTGGCCAGGCTTCTGCACCAGTCCCAGGTGGCTTAGCTCCGGGGAGACAGGTGAGGCCCCACAGAGACTGCCCAGAGCCGGAAGTGCATTGGGGTCTGGCCAGGGGGCAGAGAGAAGCTGGAGGGTGGGGCCAAGGAGGCAGCAGGCAGGCAGGTTGAGAGGAGCATGTGGTGGGTGGAGGGTGCCAGAGGGTTTTGGGGCGCAGGGCAAGCTGAGCAAGCCGAGGGCCTCTTCTGAGAATGGGCCCGGCTCCATAGAGCCACTGAAGCCATTGTAAACCTGGGGCTGCTAGAAGGAAGTGGACTCGATTTCACAGAATCATAGACATTAGAGATCTATTAGCAATTCAGTACAGGACTGTTCCCTTTGGTCTCATTTAAGAAGAATTTCCTGAAGGCCAAACTGTGCCCCTGAGAGGCAACATGCAGATCTCACTGATGTCAGTGGCAATCCATACACAGACCTAGGATGGTAAATTGCCCTGCATGCTTATAATAAAGACTGGTGATAAAGATGAGGGATTTAAAGGACCTCATTCCTTGTGTGAGTGATTGATATCATTATGTATAAGTATTGAATATTTAAATGGGCTGGGGATCTAATCTGATGATGGATTATAGTTAAAATATGTCATCTTAGAACTCAGGATAACCTTTTAAAGAATTTCTCACTGTCTCATACTCTCTGGAGTGATTAATTATACACTTTGAAGGATCAGTCTATGGACATACCTTAAGTTCTTCTCAGATAGACATAGAAATCCAGTTCAAATTATTCTTCCCATACTCCAAACCAATTAATAGATTGAGTGAGGTTTCCTTGGTTAACACTCTTCACCTGTCACAATCACAGGTATATTATTTTGCCCACCTGAAATGGATTCCGAGTACTCATATGGGGAAAACCTTTTTTCCTGGTTCAATAAAATTTGGCATAAATTTCACCCTTAGAACTTAGATCTTTCATTAAAAAGTTGCATGGCAGCAAGAGTAGACTCCTTACATTTGAATATTAGTCCCCAGAGAAAGGGTAGTAGTGGTAGGAAGAATGCAACATTATTCTTGAAAGATGAAGTAAGTTACATCCTGTCTAAGTTTGGCTTCAAACTTGGGAGACCGGAAGTAAGCCTTGCGTCTGATATGTATTGTGATGGGAATGATTACAATGGTTCCAGACAGGTGGTGATTTTGGTCAGGGAGGAGGCTGGAGAAGGAAGAGCAGCCACAGAGTATGTGTGCATGTGTGAGAGAGAAAGAGAGAGAGAGAGAGAGACACCTTACTATTCCAAGTAGGGATGGCTCCAAATTAAAACCCTAAATCTAAGGACCATCAAGCTTTGGTGAACTCCAAACTTTTGTTCCCATCCACTGGAATCATATTGGACCAAAAGTTACCAAACTAAACTTGCCATTTCTCAAAGACCACAGCTAAAGTGACTTGGCTGGTGAAAGTTTTGAAGGTGGCAATGAAAACACGAGGTTCAACAGGAAAAGCAGTTCGTATTTCCATGAGCAACAGTATTCATGATTCATCCTCTTTCACTCAATAATCAGTAAGGCACATACAACAATGGCTCCCAAACACTCATTCCTTCCAGTACTAATACTTTAGAGGTTTGTGACTGGTGTTCTAAGCTCCCAGGTCCATACCTTAATGATGCACAATGATGTCCCTCTGCTGAGCTTGAGTGTTCTTCCTACTTCTTTGTGTATTCTCTAACCCACACTGTAGTTTTGCCTATGTAAAATCCAAGAAATAGGGGTTAGAGCTAGTACAAAGAATGTGAAATGATGACTTTAGTAATATTTGTTCAATATCTTAGGACAGTAAACTAGTGTATTTGCCTAAACAACCTTGGGACCACTGTCATACATGTTGTATCAAAATCAAACATATACGTATAGATCTCATAAGAACAGAAGAATGGCCATACTGGGTCAGACCAATGGTTCATTTAGTCCTGTCTTGTCTTCTGACAGTGGCACGTGCCAGATGCTTCAATGAGAATGAACAGAACAGGCCAATCAAGTGATCCACCCCCTGTCGTCCACTCCCAGCATTTGACAGAGGCCAAAGGACACCTACAGCATGAGGCCGTGTCCCTGATCATCTTGGCAAACCGCCATTGGTTGACCTATCCTCCATGAATTTATCTAGTTCTTTTTAAAATCCAGTTATAGTTTTGGCCTTCACAACGTCCTCTCGCAACAAGTTCCCTCTGTGGTCTATGAAGAGGTGCTTTCCCTTGTTAGTTTTAAACCTGCTGCCTATTAATTTCATTGGGTCACCCCTGATTCTTGTATTATGTGAAAGGGTAAAAAAGCGGCTGGATAACCATCTGTCTTGGATGGTTTAGACACAACAAATCCTTCATCAAGGGGTTAGACTAGATGACCCTTCCAATCCCTTCTAACTCTGTGGTTCTAGGATTCTATAAATAACACTCCTTTATTCACTTTCTCCACACCATTCATGATTTTATAGACCTCTATCCTAGTTCCCTTAGTTGTCCCTTTTCCAAACTGAATAGCCCATCTTTTTAATCTCAACTCATATTGAAGCTGTTCCATACCCATAATCATTTTTGTTGCTCTTCTCTGCACCTTTTCCATTTCTAATATATCTGGTGGAGATCAGAACTACACTCAGCATTCCTGGTGTGCCTGTACCATGAATTTATATAGCAGCATTATGATATTTTCTGTCTTATTATCTATTCCTTTTCTAATGGTTTCTAACATTGTTAGTTTTTTGATTGCCACTGCATGCTGAGAGGATGTTTTCAGAGACCTCTCCACAATGACTCCAAAATCTCTTTCTTGCATGGTAACAGCTAATTTAGAGTCCACCATTTTGTATGTATAGTTGGGATTGTGTTTTCCAATATGCATTTCTTTGCATTTATCAATACTGAATTTCATTTTGTTCACCTTGTCATTTTGTTGCCCAGTCACCTAGTTTTGTGAGATCCATTTGTAACTCTTCGCAGTCTACTTTGAACTTCATCTTAAGTAATTTCATATAATCTGCAAATTTTGCCACCTCACTGATTAGCCCTTTTTCAAAATCATTTATGAATATGTTGGACAGCTCTGATTCCAGTACAGATCCCTGGGGGACATTGTTTACCTCTTTCCAGTCTGAAAACTGACCATTTATTCCTGCCCTTCATTTCCTGTCTTTTAACCAGTTACTAATCCATCAGAAGACCTTCCCTCTTATTCCATGATTGCTTGCTTTCCTTAAGAGCCTTTGGTGAGGGATCTTGTCAAAGGCTTTCCAAAAGTCCAAATACATTGTATCCACTGGATCATTCTTGTCTATGTGTGTTCACCCCTCCAAAGAATTAATAGATTGGTGAGGCATGATTTCCCTTTACAAAAGCTGGGTTTGCTCTTCCCCAACAAATCATGTTCATCTATGTATTTAATAATTCTTTCTTTACTATAGTTTCAATCAATTTGCCTGGTACTGAAGTTAGATTTAATGGCCTATAGTTGCTAGGATCGCCTCTGAGGCATTTTTTAAAAATTGATGTCACATTGGTTCCACTCATCTGATACAGGAGCTGAGTTAAGCAATAGGTTACATACCACAGTTTGTAACCATAGTTTTTCAATTTCATATTTGAGTTCCTTCAGAACTCTTAGGTGAATACCATCTAGTCCTGGTGACTTACTACAGTTTGATTTATCAATTTGTTCCAAAACCTCTTCTAATGACACTGCAATCTGGGACAGTTCCTGAGATTTGTCTCCTAAGAAGAATGACTCAGGTCTGGGAATCTCCCTCACATCTTCTGCAGTTAAGACCAATGCAAATAATCCACTTAGCTTCTCCGCAATGGTCTTGTCTTCCTTGACTGCTCCTGTTAGTTGGAGTCTTTTGCTTGTTGCTCTTCAAATTCTTTTTTGGCCTCCCTCATTATACTTTTACATTTGACTTGCTAGAGTTTATGCTCCATTCTCTTTTCCTCAGTAGAATCTGACTTCCAGTTTTTAAAGGATGCCTTTTTGCCTTTAACTGCTTCTTTTACTCTATTTAATCATGGTGGTACTCTTGCCATTCTTTTTCATTTGAGGCATGAATTTGAGCCTCTATTATGATGTTTTTTAAAAGTTTCCATGCAAATTGCAGGCATTTCACTCTTGTGACTGTTCCTTTTAATTTCCATTTAACTTGCTTCCTCATTTTTCTGTAGTTCCCCTTTTTTAAATCAAATGCTACTGTGGTGGCCTTCTTTGGTACCCCCCCCCTCCCCAGGACATTAAATTTAATTATATTATGGTTGCTATTACTGAGTGGTTCAGCCCTTTTGGACAAGATGTTGTGCTCCACTTAGGACTAAATCAAGACTTGCCTCTCCTCTTGTTGGTTCCAAGACTAGCTGCCCCAAGAAGCTGTCATTAATGATGTCTGGAAACTTTATTTCTGCATCCCGTCCTGAGCTGTCATATACCCATTGTGGCAGAGCTCCAATCTTGTCTTCGTGTGTTCCGTGCTTCCAGGTGGTTCATGCTAGCCTCAGAGGCTCACTGCAACCTTCCACATAGCCCTTCTCTCTCTAGGGCCAGGGATACAGTCTACTGAGCCCTTTTCATCATAAGCCAGCAAGGAGGTTGGTGAGAGAACTCCCACAGTCTCTGTTGTCCCTAGGGCTTATTTCAGAACAGTTTAGCCTCCTGTCCTGACAGGGGCCTGACTTCCCCTCCCAGATGTTCCTGTAGTGGTGGGTTGGGGAGAACTCAGGCCCACCCTCTACTCCAGGTTCCAGCCTAGGGACCCTAATGGTAGCAGCTGTTGGCAGCCAACCTTTCACTGCCAGAGTTGCTACATTTCTCTGGGCCACTTCCCTACAGCTCTCCTGCTTCTCTCTTCTTCACCCTTACCTTAGGACTCCCTTACCAATGACTTGAGGGTGTCTTCATTAACCAGCCCTTCAGCCGCACTTCCTCTTCTCTGGCTCCCTGGCTTTCCTCTGCCTGACTGGAGTGAGCCCTTTTATAGCATTAGAGGGGCCTTAATTAGAGTCAGGTGCTTAACAGCCTCCTCTGACTCTTAGCAGGTTAATTGGAGTCAGGTGTTCTCATTAATCTGGAGCAGCCCCTGCTCTGGTCAGTCAGGGAACAGAAAACTGCTTATCCAGTAGCCCGTATATCTGCCTTTTACTACTTTGCTGTTCCCAGCTGGTCTGGGTCTATCACACCAGCCAATATGGGGATGGTTGAAATTCCCCATTGTTACTGAGTTTTCTATTTTATACCCTCTCTAATCTCCCTGAGCATTTCACAAGCACCATCACCACCCTGGTCAGGTGGTTGGTAGTATATTCCTATTGCTATACTCTTATTATTCAAGCATGGAATTTCTATCCATAGAGATTCTATGGTACCACTTAAGTCATTTTTAATTACTTAAATGGTACCATTGAATCTCTATGGATAGAAATTCTTACTATATTTGACTCTATGCTTTCTTTCATCTACAGGTGCCACTCCCTCACCATCACAGCCTACTGTTATTTCTATATATTTTGTACTCAACTGCCACCACCATGTCCCATTGATTATGGTCATTCCACCAAGTTTCTGTGATGCCTATTATATCAATATCCTCATTTACTACCAGACACTCAAGTTCACCTATCTTAGCATTAGACTTCTTCATTCATATACAAGCACTGATCAAATTTGTCACTTTTTAGTTGTCTTCCTTCATGTGATGTAATTGAAGGTGACTTTTTTGTTTCTCTTCAGTTCCTACTTGTACTTCATCCACTTCTATTGTCTCTTTCTTACAAGGATACAGAGAATCCCTGTTAATAGATGCTCCCTGTGGGATGTCTGCTTGAACTGTATGCTCAGGGCCATCCTTAGCCATAGGCAGAATAGGCAGCTGCCCAGGGCACCAGTTTGTCTGAGGCATTACTCTGCCAGGAGCCCGGAGGGACAGGAAGCAGTGGAGCATGTAAGAGCAGGGTTGGGTCCTAGAGAGAGCCGAATGCGCTGCCTGCTGCACAGTCTGAGGGAGGGGATTGGCTGCTGAGGTCTCTGGGAAGAGGTGGGGGAAGGAACTCACCTGTGAGTGTGACTCTCCCCCCCGTGAGGTGAGGCAGGGTGGGTGACTCTGGCAGTATCCTTTGTTGTCCCCCCATAATCTGCATTCTTCCCCCAACATGGAGCACCTCCTCATTTCCCCTCTCCCCCACTTCTGGAGCACCTCTCTCTTCCCCCTCCCCTCCAGCAGGGCTTGGTTGGGTAAAGCTGCTGGTGGGGTAGGGGATGCTGGCTGGCTGGCTGGCTGGCTGGCTGCATGCCAAGGAAGTGAAACTGAAAGTGACTCACTTCCTCAGCAGCCAGCCCAAGCAACAGGGACTGGATTGGAATGATCACACACAGCTGGCTGGGCTGGGGAAAGGGTGACCAGGTAGCATGTGTGAAAAATCAGGACAGGGGGTTGGGGTAGGGTGACCAGATGTCCCATTTTTATAGGGACAGTCCCAATTTTGGGGTCTTTTTCTTATATAGGCTCCTATCCTGATTTTTCACACTTGCTGTGTGGTCACCCTAGGTGGGGGGTAATTGGTACCTATATAATACAAAGCCCCAAATATCAGGACTGGCCCTATAAAATCAGGACATCTGGTCACTCTAGTTGGGGAGCGCATCTTTCCCCTAGGCTGGCATAGATCCATCTCATCCAGGGGGAGCTGCGCAGGACAGGATGAATTGCTGTGGCTCTGTGGGTGTCCCGTCCCTGAGATCAGATGCTGTGCTAACTTCTCCATGGTCCGTGGTGCTGGTGGTGGTGCCCAGTGGTGTGTGATCAGACCTGAGGGTTTGCTGCTGCTGTTGCCATCTGCACCCAAGAGGTGGATTTTGGGGTCCTGTAGCTTTCCACCTATCTCCTCCCCTACTACAGCTGTTGGACCAGCAGGCTGGGGGTGAGCCAAGCATGAAAGCAATACTGTGTTGCCATTTAGATTGTCATTTAACAACTTTGTTTGCCAAAAATGCTTGCTAACAATCCTGAATCCAATTTCAATATTTTTTTAAAAAATATCAATATCTTAGCCAAAAACAGAAAATTAAGTTGTTGACAATTATTTGTGACAAGTTTGGTTTGGGGCAGGGCGTGGGGCAGTTTTCATTAAAGAAACAAAAAAATGATGACTGGCTTTCCTATAGCTCTGTTACTGCTAAATAGAACCCTCCAACAACTGTAATATGCTCATCTCCTTACTCGTGTATAGAGTAACTATATGTTGTTCTAAAATTCTGTTGCTTTTTTTCCCAGGGAGTCAGTATAGCTTTTGCCAGCCCAGAGGATGGGCAGTCAATGTCTTACGTTTTCACAATGTCTTGTCCAACTTTCATAAAGTAAATACATGGTTAATATGAGTTAAAAAGGCCAGGGACACTTCCTTGTGAAGAATCTATGCAGCAGATCATGCTGGAACTGTGAAAATGTCAGTTTTTGATGGAACTTTAGAGGCAGCGATTTATCATGTATTTCTGGCAGTGCCCAAAATGTGCTGCTATTGCTAACGTCTTCCCAAACAAAAATAAGGCACAATAGGACTTCTGTAACATTTCTGTGGTACCTTAATCAAGATGAGATGATTCTGTGCTGACTTCATTTTGGTCACTTTGTGCTTTACCTAGGAATAAAACTAGGGTTATATTTTCCCAATGCTTGGAAACACAGCTTATTAAAATGGATAATGTCATTGATCTATTTACAGTATAAGCTTGATATAGAGTTGTAACTAACATTAAGACTGATGCCCACTATACATTTAAAACTAAAAAGTGGCTTTGTAAAAATGACGTGAGTTTCCAGCTCTACTGTGTCTCAGTCAGGATGGAACGGCAGGTGTCTTCACACTAGTTCAAGGTCACAGGTTCATGGCTATCCTATATTAGTTATTTTAAATAATATTTCTGATAATCTGACAATAATTTTAAAAGTTATTTCTTTAAAAAACACCCTTATAAGTTATGTCATATCGAAAACAACTTTCTGGGTCACAAAGAAATTGAAAAGATGAAATAGGATTAGCTATACAAGCACAGAAGGGTTTTATACTTAAGTTTGCATGTCATGAAAACAACGAAGTTGATCAAGATCATCAAGTAACTGCCAAAGAAAATTTTTATGCAGACGAAGCTGAAGAAACGTAACAACACAGAGAACAATCATTTGAAACAGATGCAGACACAAAACAAGAAATTACAACAGTTGAAACTGTACTAGCATGGGATATAGATGACATTGGCGCATGGCCGCAATCTTTACACAACAAATTATGTGCCATTATACTTGAGAAAGGCCCTGTGAGAATAAAAGGTCTTGAATATCCTAAAGACATTAAAGGTAGGAGATTCACAGAAAACAATTACTACAAAAGACTTTCTAATGGTGAAATTGTCAAAAGATATAGCTTGTCTACTCTAAATGCAAGGATGCTATATTTTGTTTCCCATGCAAGATTTTCAATAGTTGCAATTTTAAGATAGCAACCATGGGCAGGGGCGGCTCCAGGCACCAGTGCAGCAAGCACATGCATGGGGCAGCAAGCTCGTGGGGGGGCTGCGTACCTGTTGCCGAGAAGGCAGCAGTCAGGCAGCCTTCAGCAGCGTTTCTGCGGGAGGTCCGCCAGTCCCGAGCTTCAGCGGCAATTTGGCGGCAGGTACACCGAACGCGTGGGCCCGGCAAATCACCCGCAGAGCTGCCGCTGAATCCGCAGGACTGGCGGACCTCCCGCAGAAACGCTGGCTCTGCTTGGGACGGCAAAAAACATAGAGCTGCCCCGACCATGGGTATTAATGATTGGAAAAATCTTAGTCACATATTACTGCAACATGAAAAGGCATAATACCACATATTAATTAAGCACAAATGATGTGCACTGAGTGTAAGGTTAAAATATTACACAACTCTTGATGCCCAAAATAAAAGATTGCTGGAGTCAGAGAAGCAGCATTGGTGCCATGTTCTTGAATGTCTATTATCTATTGTTGAATATCTATCAATACATGATCTTGCTTTTAGAAGAAGCGTTGAGAAATTATTCCAGCCCAAAAATGGCAATTTTTTGGGCCTTGTACAACTGCTGGGAAAATTTGACACAGTGATGAGTGAACATCTCCAAAGAGTAACTGAAAATGAAATACATGACCACTATTTGGGACCAAGAATTCAAAATGAGCTGATCATGCTAATGAGTGATAAAGTGAAAGACAAAATTGTTTCATTGGTTACTTTGGCAAAATATTTTACCGTAATTCTAGAGTGCACTCCGGACATAAGTAATCAAGAACAGATGTCATTAGTAGTGAAATTTGTTGACATTAGTGATGCAGCACAGATTACAGTTAAGAAATCGTTTATCAAATTTTTAGAAGTAGAGGACACTGTAGGTTTTGGACTTCTTCAAGCTCTCCTTGATGAATTAAAATGAAGGAGATTGTCCATAATGAACATTAGAGGACAAGGCTATGATAATGGTGCCAATATGAGAGGATGCATTTCTGGCGTGCAAGATAGATTGCTGGCAGAAAATCCACGAACCTTTTTTGTTCCGTGTACATGTCACAACCTTAATTTGATTTTGTGTGATATGGCCAAGTCTTCTGTAGAAGCTATTTCTTTTTTTGGTTTGCTGCAATGCCTTTATGTGCTCTTTTCAGCTTCCACTCAGTGATGGCAAATATTCATAGCACATGTCAATAGTATTACCAGTAAGCCTTTATCTGAGACACACTAGGAAAGCAGAATAGAAAGTGTAAAAATGTTGATGAAGCACTGGTTGCTATTTTGGAAGAAGCCAAAGATCCAAAAGCTAAAATGAAGCACAATCATTGGCCTCTGAAATATCCAGCTTCAAGTTTCTAACATCTGTCGTAATCTGGTATGACATTCTTGTTAAAATCTCAAGTGTAAGCAAAATAATGCAGAGCCCAATGATGCAGCTTGATTCCACACTTACCTTACTAAACAATACACACCACTTTTTAGTGAAATAGAGAGAAAATGGATTAAAAGAAGCACAGGTTATAGCAAGAGAGCTTGCACAGGCACTCGGTGTTGAACCAAATTGTCCGTGTCCGAACATGACATGAGTTTCAAGGAAAAAACGACAAGCAGAATATGAAGGAGCAGATGAGCCCATAGATGATCCAGAAAAGAAATTTGAGGTTGAATTTTTTAATGTTGTGATGGATAAAGCAATGTCTGCCATTGATGAAAGGTTTAATACCTTACAAGTACACCATGAACAGTTTGGATTTTTGTATGGCATAACTAAATTCAGCAAAATAGGAAAACAAGAGCAGCAAATGACAGTGCAAGAACCTAGCGAGCCTCCTGAAGCATGGTGATAGTTTTGATTTAAATGGATTTGAACTGTACAAAGAATTGAGTACATTGTCATCAATGTTGCCACATGCAAAATTGGTGATGGACATTGTACAGTTTATTCATACCAGCAAACTTGTTGACATATATCTTAATGAAGTGTTTCTCAAACTAGGGCCACTGCTTGTGTAGGGAAAGCCCCTGGCGGGCCAGGCTGGTTTGTTTACCTGCCCTGTCCGCAGGTCCAGCCGATCGCGGCTCCCCCTGGCTATGGTTTGCCGCTGCAGGCCAATGGGGGCTGCAGTAAGCGGTGGCCAGTAAGTCCCTCGGCCCACGCTGCTTCCAGCAGCTCCTATTGGCCTGGAGCAGCAAACCACTGCCAGTGGGAGCCATGATCGTCTGGGCCTGCGGATGGGGCAGGTAAAAAAACTGCCCTGGCCCACCAGGGGCTTTCCCTGTACAAGCGGTGACCCCAGTTTGAGAAACACTGTCCTAATGTGTACAGGCCACTCGTATTCTACTGACAATTCCTGTAACAGTAGCATCAGGAGAAGGGAGTTTCTCAAAACTAAAGCTCATTAAAAACTATCTCTGTTCTACTATGAGTCAGGAATGCTTGACTGATCTTGCTAGTCTTACAATCGAACAAGACATCGCTTTGTCTTTGTCATACGATGATATTATTACTGATTTTGCAGCCAAAAAAGCCAGAAAGATTGCTTTTAATTAAAACCAAATCATTGTTTCAATACCTCTTCATAGAAATTTCCAATAAAATGTTGACAAATTTAAAAAATTATATTATTTGCATCATTCTGTTAATAAATCAGAATATTTTCTACAGCGCTACTTCTTTAGTACAAGTATAGTCCATCAGCATTACAGGGTGCATCATTAAGTTAAACTGTTTTTAATAAAGTGCATGTGGCAATTTTTCCAATACTGTAAGTTTATGTTTGTGTTGCTAAGAGCAAGTCGGGCATAGGGGCACCAGTTTAATAATTCCGCCTAGGGCACCATAAATCCTAAGGATGGCCATGTGTGTGCTCCTCCATACCTATCAGCTTTCCCCCAGCTTTAGTTTAAAAACTCCTCTAAAACCTTTTAATGTTACATGCCAGCAACCTGGTTCTGTTTTGGACTAGCTGGAGCCCATCCTTCCTGCCTAGGCTCCTCCTTTCCCAAGAGATTCCCCAGTTCCTAATAAACCTAAAACTCTACTCCCTACACCATCGTCTGATCCATGCATTGAGACCTTGCACTTCTGCCTGTCTAACTGGCTTTGCACATGGAACTAGAAACATTTTGGAGAGTGCTACCATGGAGATCCTGGACTTTAATGTCTTACGTAGCAGCCTAAACTTGGCCTCCAGGACCTCTCTCCTATTTTTCCCTATGTCACTGGTTCCTGCACATACCGCAACAACTAGCTCCTCCCCAGCACTGCACATAAGTCTGTCTAGATGTCTTGAGAGATCTGCAACCGTCCCACACAGCATTGCCCTGTTTAATTTTGTACAGTGCTTAATAAGCTAATCTGCAAATAAATGAGATGTAAGCACCCTACATAATAATAATTAATAATATCATAATTGTAGCATAATAAGGAACTAGTGTAATAAGATAATACAATCCCTCACTGAGGTGTTGTGAGACTTGTTCCTTAAGTGTTTTAAGGTCTTCACGTTAAATATTACTACAATTAATATCATTAGCAAAAAATGAAAATTATTTATTTTTTTTTTATTCTGAGTCACATAAAGGCAGTCTTCAGCATAAGTAGTCTCATGGTTGCATCATTTGCCTTCTAAAGACTTTTCAAATCCCAATTCTACATACCATCAGACAATGAAATTACCCTGTTGGTTAATGGATGTGTTAATGTTTATTTCAGTACTAGAAGTTACTTTTTGGGCATTGTTACATTAGCTAATCATTAGCAGGTTTGCCCATAGGAAACTGTGTTTAGCAAACCAAAAATATCTCTCTTTTTAATGTGAAACAGTTGACATGAAGGATAATATATGCAAGTTGAGAGTTTGAATATCTAAGGGGAAATTGGAATGCTAGAGGCCTCAAAGCTGCATATTCCTGGCATATCTGTTGTGCCAACTACTCAAAAGCAAGACAGGGCCAAAACCCCAAAACTCCCTTTTACGCCAAGGGGAGTTCTGCCATGAACATTAATGTGAGAATACTTAGAGTTAGGAACCTAACCTCCTCCTTTTAGGGGACTGGCAAGATGAGAATGTTTGAAGCATACATCCTCTATTTTTCCCCCAGACACAGCCACCCACAGTGGCTGCTTAGCAGAAATGATTGATGCTACTGTAACTCCGAGTGCTTCACAAACCTTACATGGTACTGTTGGAATCTGGATGCTAGGACTAGTGTGCAGGGTGGAGACATGTTCATTTGCTCCACCTCATGCTGAGAAGTATGAGGGATTCTTTCCTGAACTCTGGCCCTGGCAGAATTCCATCACTGGTGAAGGCTGAGAGGGAAAATGAGAAAGGATTCTCATGCCCTGTTTCATTTGCACATCACTAGAAGATTCAGCTGAGGTGCAGCTCATCGGGGATGTATAGCGAGATGTCCAACTATGAGCCACGCTTCCCATACACTTGTCACTTGTCACAAATGCTGGTGGTTTCTTTTCTCACAAAGTTCCTCTTTTTCCTATAGGTAAAATCCAAATCTAATCAATATTTTTGAGGTTAAAGGTGCATATTTTGGATCTAGAAGAGGAAACTGAAAAGTAGATAGTGAAGATATGTTTAAGAGCACATGAACACATAAAAAAAAAACCCCTTCTGTTAAACCCAAGTATAGAGTGCTCACAACCTGGTAACTGAAAACAAACTACTAAATACTTATTTGAAGTACAGGATTATCCTTCACCAGGTGTAGAAGCCTATTTCATACCCACAAATAATGAAGACACTCCAGTGGGACTGGTCACACAAATAAGTGCGATGCAACTCAAATGAGTAAGGTATGCAGAACCTGACTCAGATTGTAAGCTCCATCTGGCCCTTAGGTTGTAAGCTGCTCAGGGCAGGGATTGTGTCTTTTTGTGTGTCTGTAAAGCACCATGCACACTGATGTCACTATATAAATAAAATTGCAGACTACACCATTATTTACTCACAGAGGTTTACTCTTCCCATCCCTGCCTCCCCTTAAAGAGCAAATATACGTTTTGGGAAAAGGTACCTGGAGTGACAGCAGTGAACTGTGAAATTTTCTAGATGTAGAGAAGTTACGGCGTGGGCAGTAACAGCAATACACCATCTCGCCAACATGCCTCAGTGGTGTCTTGGAGATTCCGAGGGCTCAATTCTCGCTCTGCACCATTCACGGCTGTGAAAAGGAAGCATGTGTGGCTAAATAATAACACAGTGCTATCAGTGTCCATGGTGTTTCACAGACACATATAATGACACAATCCCTGCCCTGAGCAGCTTACAACCTAAGGGCCAGATTCTGCAAACCTTCCTCATGTTGAGTGCATAGGAGATAACTGCTATTAAAGCAGAATGGTAGAGTTAAACATCTCCTTTGTGCTCTCTCAGCACTGGTGTAAATCAATACATAAGATGCAGGGCACCAGTGAGTCAGGCCACATGTCCCTATATCCAGGAGCTGAAAGACAGTTCAGTCTTCCTGTCCATTTAAACCTCAATCTTTCCATCAAGACTGCCAAATGGGCACCAACTGTGCTGGCACTTTTTGCATGATAGAAACACCTGTCCACTGGTAACAAGACTAAGGTCACCAATTAATTTAGCTAGACTAGCCAACAGCAGTAAACAGGTAACATCTTTAAGCGCTACCAGCTTGGCCAGGATTCAGCCTTGCATCCTAATTGTGGGAAGACCATATATCCTCTCTACCAGTCCTGTGACTTCCAGCTCCTCCATAACTGTGTATGTAGACCCCTTGGGGGATATTTTCTTTATGTGCAAGGAAATCAGGTCTCACCGGGCTCTTTTAGAGTCAATGACAAAACTGAGGCCAGGATTTTACCTCATAACTTTAATGTGAACTAAGCACACTGTGAGATGTGTTTATTTCCCTAATGTTATTTTGCCATGTCTATTTCAAAGTACTGAAAATGAGAGGAAATTTATTTTAATTTCCTTTAATTTGGGAAGAGAGCGAAAGATGGGATTTGGAAAAAAAAAACTCTCTCCACCCAACTCATCCCACCTAAAAAGATACAATATAAACAGCACCACTATAATTCCATTAGGAGAGGAAAAAAAAGTGATATCTGCTGGGTTGCCATAATTGTATTCCTAATTAAATCCAAGTTTATAAGTTAAGCTAGGGTGTTCAGATGGGATATTTTCCTTACAGTGTCATGAGGATTCAGATATAAACTCCTTCACTTTTACTGGGCCACATTTTTCACAAAACTCATCTTGTATAAACAATACAAATCTTTTAATCGTTTTCCATCAAGCAAAAGTCAGATAAATATTTTTAAAGCTTGACACTGAATTTTCATGCTGTTTATTTGCACTCCCTTGGTATCAACATACTCTTACAAGCCAAGGATCCTGAGTGTCATGGCTTGATGTGTATTATGAATATATTTATTAATGGAATTTTAAAAGAGGGCTTTTTAAAAGAGAATGCAGAAAACATGTAGCATATTTAAGAGGACCATTTAATAGCCAGTAGCTATAATCTTCAACCAAGATCTCTCATCAATTTAGCAGGGAGGGGGATCTGGTTAGGGTTATGATGGCAGAACTCTCAAGAAACCTCAAGTGCTACAAGAAATGATTTTGGTTCATTGATGTTGCGCCAATACAGCACCAGACCTGTGCTCCAGCTTGGTGTTATGGGCATTGTGTTGTTGAATGTAATGTTTTTTGGATGAGATGTAAAACTAAAGTCCTGATGACTTGTGGTTATTAGGGATCTCATGGGACTTCTTGCAAGAATAAAAGCATTAGCCCCAATGTTCTGGCCAAATTTTAATTTGAGTAATTGCTTACCAACTCCCTAAATCCCCACTATTCTTCACCTCCTAGTGTAGACTCATGCTAAACAGCTACTGTATTGTACCATGATGGTGGACACAACTGTGTATTTTATTATTAGAGAAAAACCCAAATCAAATCCCTGGTTCTAAAACACGCTGAAACCTGGGAGATGTTTTGATGCAAAATTCATACTTTGGCCACCTGTGAATGTGCTAAATCATATCCAAATATCAGATCCAAACTTAGGGAGCGTTTAAAACTGGAGCCTTATTTGTAGTTCAGGCCTGTCTCTAATTATAAAGAGCTTTGGGACCCTTCTGGCAATACTGAGCTATAATGAATTAAACTGGCATTTTGAATGCTTTGCAAAAGGGCATCACAAACTTAGTCGCTGGAACAGGACAAATACATTTTCATTATGGTCCAGACGCCAGATCTGATAAACACAGGGCCACATATTGCCTTTAATCTACAGTAGAGGTACAGCCCACAGAAGTCATTCCCTTGACTTCATTGAGTTTTGAATCAGACACAATGGGAGGTTTGTCTAAAAACCATGGTAAAAATCTGACTTCTATGTAATAATTAGGTTCACCAGTTTCAAAAGTAGTCTGATTTTGGGTGCCCAAATTTGCTAAGTGCATGCATCGCTTACAGCTACCATTACGAGTGACTGAAAATCAGGTACCCAGTGTCTAAAGTTGGGCTCTGGGGGCATGTGCTATAGCAAATCTATATAAAAACTGATGTATAAATTTATTCGGATTAACTTTATTTAGGAAATTTGGCTTTTAAAAGTTTATAAATTTTAAGGGTTTTTGTTTTCTATTTTTCACCCCTAGAATTATTTCTGGACTCAGACAGAAATAAAATTGCACAAACAATTTTGCCTTTTCTACCCTTGTTTCTTTACTGTCATGAATCACTGAAGATTGCACATAAGAAAAAATGTTTCCCTCTTGCAAAGGAGGAAAGAAGAGGTAAGAATTATGAACCTTGGAAAAGACTAATATACGCATAGTATACCGAATACAAAAAAGAGCAAAGTCTCTGCAGTACAGCTTAGTGAATTGTACCTTCATTTTTGGATAGTCAGCATTACTCATTGCCAATTCATAATTAACATCTGCTGTAGCTAGACAATCCAGAGCCAGATGCAAATTGCTAAGGTCCTTTTAAAACCTTGCACTACAAATGCAAAGACCAATTTTCTAGTGAGAAAGAAAGAATCAGCATGCACATTACAGAATGTGTTACTAACAAGTCAGATATAGATGATCTTTAGAAAAATTAGTAATGTAGTGATCTTAAAAATAACCGTGTAGAATTGCTTGGTGGGAGTACTCTGCATTGTCAAAAAGAGGACCTAAACTTGATTCCTTAGCCTGGTATGGGATGAGGAGCTATCAGGATAGAAGCTTTTTTGCCCATATCTTCTGAAAGAAAAAGAATGCTTTATATCACTTAAATGTGATCCATTTGGTCAATTGAGGAGAAATGCTGTACAAGACCATTCCAGACATTTTTAGATGGTGACTGACATGAGATCTCAAGCAGTAGCAGCAGCAGCAGAAGAAGAAAAATGGGATCCAAAAAGATCCTGATCCTCATGTGACTTTAAAGATGGTAGGAGAAGTATCCTTCTTCTAAATTATTCTCCTCTGTAGCATTATCATGGAGACAATGGCAATTGTGTGCATGAAAAATTAACACCGTCCAAATGTGAAACTAAACAGCATTGGCAATGACATTGCCAGCACCCCTAATTCCAGCACCTATGTTGTCAGGTATATATTACAGTCCTTATTTTTTTTCCTCAGGATTCACTAAAAACAAATATGAACTCTGATGATGGATTGTGGATGAAAATAAAGGACAATGTGTTGGATAAGCTTACAGCTACAGAGGAGTCTAACAGGTTTTTGAAACACATGATGAGAAGACATTCATTTCTTCTTGCACACAGTGCTGTTATAGCCATGTCAGTCCCAGGATATTAGAGAGACAAGAAGAGTGAAGTAATATTTTTAGTGGACCAACTTCTGTTGGTGAGAGAGACAAGCTTTCCAAAGAAGAGTTGTGTGTGGCTCAAAAGCTTGTTTCTCTTACCAACAGAAGTTGGTCCAATGAAAGATATTACCTCACCCACCTTGGCCTTCGTTACTTCTCGTAATGATGCTTGCTCATTCCCAAATGCCTAGTCCTCACATAGGTCAAGTCAGAAAAAAAATCTAATATGCCCCAATCCTCCAGTAGACTGTATGCATAGACTCTTGTGCCTACAAAAAGCCCTATCGATTTCAGTCTTCACTACAGTGGTAAGTTGACCTAAGTTACGCTACTCCAGCTACATGAATAACATAGGTCAACTTACCTCGGTGTCTTCATTGTGCTTCTTCGACAGGAGACGCTCTCTGGTCAACTTCCCTTACACTTCTCGGAGAGCTGGAGTACCAGGGTCGACCAGAGAATGCTCTGCCATCGATTTAGCTAGTCTTCACTAGACCCACTAAATTGACACTGCTCCAATTGATGCAGCAAGAATTGATCTCCCCATAGTGAAGATCAGGCCTTAGTTGCAGACTAGAGGAGGAAAATTTTGTGGGAGCCCAAAGCTGATCTATTACTGGAGATCCATTTTCCCTTCGAAACACATGAGTTAGTGTGTTCTATATGCTAGTCTCCTTTTCTGAAGATCACAACAAATGGAAAAAACGAAAAGTATTTAAGTGAAATCTGCCCCTTTGGTGAATTACACAATGCTCTCCAATGCAAAATGCTGTCACAGGAATTCTTATTTTATACTAATCTGCTCTCATTCTTTTCGATGTCCCTGAGCACTCACATCCAATCAACAGGCACAAAGACCTTGGCAGTTACCTGGGTGAGAAGGGTTTGGGTGGCCCAAGCAACAAAAGAGAATTATACAGATAGTGTGGAGATGTCAGGAAACCAAACAAGTTCTGTTTTTCTTAGAGTAAAATAACTTTGTAAGTTGCTTATAGGACAGTGCTGTAAGGTCTCAATGCAGTATGAGCAGCATGTGGAGAATAGACAGCTTTTCTGAGGAGCTGACTGAGAACTATAGAAGGTGGATAGAAAGCTGGCTAGGTCGGGCTCAACAAGTAGTGATCAATGGCTTGATGTCTAGTTGACAGCCAGTATCAAAGCAGAGTACGCCGGGGTCGGTCCTGGGGCCGGTTTTGTTCAACATCTTCATTAATAATCTGGATGATGGGATGGATTGCACCCTCAGCATGTTCATGGATGACACTAAGCTGGGGGGAGAAATAGATACCCTGGAAGGTAGGGAGAAAGTCCATAGTGACCTAGATAAATTGAAGGATTGAACCAAAAAAAATCTGATGAGGTTCAATGATGACAAGTGCAGAGTCCTACACTTAGGATGGAAGAATCCCATGCACTGCTACAGGCTGGCTAAGTGGCTGTTCTGCAGAAAAGGACCTGGGGATGAGAAGCTGGATATGAGTCAACAGTGTGCCCTTGTTGCCAAGACGGCTAATGGCATATTGGGCTGCATTAATAAGAGTACTGCCGGCAGATCAAGGGAAGTGATTATTCCACACTATTGGGCACTGGTGAGGCCACATCTGGAGTATTGCACTCAGTTTTGATCCCCCCATTACAGAAAGGATGTGAACAAATTGAGAGAGTCCAGTGGAGGGCAATGAAAATGGTTAGAGTGCTGAGACACATGACTTATGAGGAGAGGTTGAGGGATATGGACTTATTTAGTCTGCAGAAAAGAAGAGTATGAGGGATTTGATAGCAGCCTATATCTGCTGGGAGAGCAATACAGCAGGGCACAGATGATCCAGGAAGTTTTTGGAAAGTGTAGGGGACAATTTCCTGGTGTAAGTGCTGGAGGAACCAACTAGGAGCAGAGCTCTTCTTGACCTGCTGCTCACAAACAGGGAAGAATTAGTAGCTGAAGCAAAAGTAGATGGGAACCTGGGAGGCGGTGACCATGAGATGGTCGAGTTCAGGATCCTGACAAAAGGAAGAAAGAAGAGCAGCAGAATATGACCATGGACTTCAAAACGACATGTGATCCTTATCGGAACTGAGCAGGAGCCCAGGCGAAGATAACATGATGAAAGCGAGTCCAGCGACGCCTGACTATATTTAAAGAATCCTTTACATAGAGTCCGGCAGATACCAAAACATTCCTGCGTATTAAGAAAAAAACCAGTAAATTGGCAGCTGACACCTTGCTTAACAGTGAGAATCCTTGCTATCTTAAACACAACAAAAGAAGGTCTAGAAGTGAACTTCGGTCACAAGAGACCAGGGAATTATAAAGAAATATTACACAGTCATGCAGGAAGTAAATCAGAGGCCAAATACACTTGATTCCAGCTCAAGATGTTAAGTTACAAGAAGGTTTCTACAAAGTATGTAGCAACAAGAAGGTCAGAGAAAGTGTGGGCCCCTTACTGAATGGGGGAGGCAACCTAGTGACAAAGGATGTGGAAAAAGCTAAGGTACTCAATGCTTTTTTTGCCTCTGTCTTCACGAATGAGGTCAGCTCCCAGACTACTGCACTGGGCAGCACGCTATGGGGAGGAGGTGACCAGCCCTCCATGGAGAAAGAAGTGGTTCAGGACAATTTAGCACAAGTCCATGGGACCGGATGCACTGCATCCGAGGGTGCTAAAGGAGTTGGCTGGTGTGATTGCAGAGCCATTGGCCATTATCTTTGAAAACTCATGGCGATCGGGGGAGGTCCCGGATGACTGGAAAAAGGCTAATGTACTGCCCATCTTTAAAAAAGGGAAGTAGGAGGATCCAGGGAACTACAGGCCAGTCAGCCTCAACTCAGTCCCTGGAAAAATCATGAAGCAGGTCCTCAAGGAATCAATTTTGAAGCACTTGGAGGAGAGGAAAGTGATCATGAACAGTCAGTATGGATTCACCAAGGGCAAGTCATGCCTGAATAACTTAATTGCTTTCTATGATGAGCTAACTGGCTCTGTGGATGAGGGGAAAGCAGAGGATGTGTTATTCCTTGACTTTAGCAAAGTTTTTGATACGGTCTCCCACTGTATTCTTGTCAGCAAGTTAAAGAAGTATGGGCTGGATGAATGGATTATAAGGTGGATAGAAAGCTGGCTAGATCATTGGGCTCAATGGGTAGTGATCAATGGCTTCATGTTTAGTTGGCAGCTGGTAACAAGTGGAGCCCCAAGTGTCGGTCCTGAGGCTGGTTTTGTTCAATACAGTAATTCCCCACTTAACATTCTCTCGCTTAAAGTTGTTTCGATCTTATGTCCCTGCTCAGTTACAGAACATGCTCCATTTAAAGTTGTACAATGCTTCGCTATAATCTCGTTTAGCTGCCTGCTTTGTCCACAACTGGCAGCCCTCCATCAGCTACCCTACGCCCTCTACACACAGAGCACCTCCCGCCCACCGGCAGACCCCGCGGATCAGCGCCTTCTCCTTCCTCCCCCCTGCCTCCTGCCTGCAGCAATCAGCTAACTTGCAGCATTCAGGAAGGAGCAGGTAGGAGCAAGGACTCAGCGCGCAGGCTCCCCTTCCCTCCCCTGCCTCCCAAACGCAGCAATCTGGGTTTGCAGTGTTCAGGAGTCAGGGGAGGAAGGGGTACCTTTCAACTATAGTACTGTACTGTATGGCAAAAAAATTTTTCCTGGAACATAACCCCCCTATTTCCCCCTATGGGGAAATTGGATTCACTTAACATCATTTCACTTAAAGTCACATTTTTCAGGAACATAACTACAACATTAAGTGAGGAGTTACTGTATCTTCATTAATGATCTGGAGGATGGTGTGGATTGCACCCTCAGCAAATTTGCAGGTGACACTAAACTGGGAGGAGTGGTAGATATGCTGGAGGGTAGGGATAGGATACAGAGGGACCTCAACAAATCAGAGGACTGGGCCAAAAGAAATCTGATGAGGTTCAACAAGTACAAGTGCAGAGTGCTGCACTTACGATGGAAGAATCCCATGCACTGCTGCAGACTAGGGACCGACTGGCTAAGTGGCAGTTCTGCAGAAAAGGACCTAGGGGTTACGGTGGACAAGAAGGTGGATCTGAGTCAACAGTGTGCCCTGGTTGCCAAGAAGACTAATGGTATTCTGAGCTGTATAAGTAGGAGCACTGCCAGCAGATCAAGGGATGTATCATTCCCCTCTATTCGGTATTGGCGAGGCCTCATCTGGAGTACTGTGTCCAGTTTTGGGCCCCACACTACAAGAAGGTTGCAGAAAAATTGGAAAGAGTCCAGTGGAGGGCAACAAAAATTATTAGGATGCTGGAACACATGACTTACGAGGAGAGGCTGAGGGAACTGGGATTATTTAGTCTGCAGAAGAGAAGAACGAGGGGGGATTTGATAGCTGTTTTCAGCTACCTGAAAGGGGGTTCCAAAGAGGATGGAGCTAGGCTGTTCGCAGTGGTAGCAGAAGAAGAAACAAGGAGAAATGGTCTCCAGTTGCAGTGCAGGAGTGTAGTGGGGCACCTGCCCCACTCCAGTAAAGAGGGGTTAAAAGCAGCCCTGGAGACGGCTGCAGCTGAAAAAAGCTAGGCTGATTGGAGTAGCAGCCACAGCTGTGGCCAGCTCAATTAGGGCCCAGCTGGCCCTGATGAGGGCTGTGGGCCAGAAGCTGGAGGAGTCTCGCTCTAGCCCTGAAGTGGGAAGGGCTAGCTGCCTGGGAGCGAGGTACCTGAAGTGGAGCAGTGCTGGAGAAGGGCAAAGGGAGGTGGGGAGCTCCAGCCTGGTAAATCCCCAAGCTGCAGGCCTTGCTAAAGGCCAAAGCTGGTACAGTGGTTGCAGGGGTACAGCCCGGGCTTAGGCAGAGGCAGCTGGTCTGACTCCCTTGCCAATGATGAGTGGTCTTTACAGACTGCAGTCTGCTCCAGTGAGCAGGGGCTAGATGATGACTGACAGTAACCACTGAGGCAAGGTGGGTTTAGAGGCTTGGGGGGTCCCTGGAAGGGGAAACCAAGAGTGTGGGGATACTGCTGGGGCAGAACCCCAAGGTAAAGGGCACCAGGGTCTGGGAGGGACATGGGGCCAGTGGCAGGCGATACACCAGCCTGCAGAGGGTACTCTGGGCTGGAAAAGAGCTAATTTCCAGGATGACTAGCAGGAGGCAGCATGCCAGTGAGTCATCGCTTTGGATATTAGGAAAAACTTTCACTAGGAGGGTGGTGACACACAGGAATGGGTTACCTAGGGAGGTGGTGAAATCTCCATCCTTAGAGGTTTTTAAGGCCCAGGTTGACCAAACCCTGGCTGGGATGATTTAGTTGGTGTTAGTCGTGCTTTGAGCAGAGGATTGGACTAGATGACTTCCTGAGTTCTCTTCCAACCCTAATCTTCTATGATTCTATGAGATATGAGCCATTAATGATTATCTTTGAACAGTCATGGAAGACAGAAGAGATTCCAGAAGACTGGAAAAGGGCAAATATATAAAAAGGGAAATAAGGATGACTCGGAGAATTACAGACCAGTCAGCTTAACTTCTGTACCTGGAAAGATAATGGAGCAAATAATTAAGCAATCAATTTGCAAACATCTAGAAGATAATAAGTAACAGTCAGCATGGATTTGTCAAAAACAAATCTTGTCAAACCAACCTGATAGCTTTCTTTGACAGGGTAACAAGCCTTGTGTATAGGAGAGTGTCAAGGTTTTTTCCCCCCACTTTGAACTTTAGCGTCCAAAAAGTGGGGACCTGCATGGACCCTTCTAAGCTTAATTCCTAGCTTAGATTTGATAACGCTGCCACCAGCCAAAATATAGTGTTTGGCACACTTCCTGTTTCCCCAAAACCTTCCCTGGGGAAC